>NW_027521111.1:0-124868 GCF_052094955.1 Ictidomys tridecemlineatus | reverse complement strand
GCAGAGAGCGGAGTTTAAAGACTGTAGTGCAGAAGGAGTGTTGCAGAGAGCAGATGTTGTAGACTGGGGTGCAGAAGGAATGTTGCAGAGAGCAGATTTAGAGAATGGGGTGCAGAAGGACTGTTACAGTGAGCAGAGGTTGGAGACTGAGGTGCAGAAGGACTGTTACAGAGAGCATAGGTTTGAGACTGGGGTTCAGATGGATCTTACAGAGAGCAGAGTTTTGAGACTGGGGTTCAAAAGGACTGTTGCAGAGAGCAGATGTTGGAGACTGGGGTGAAAAAGATTCGTTGCAGAGAGAAGTGGTTGGATACTGGGGTGCAGAAGGCCTGTTACAGAGAGCAGAGGTTGGAGACTGGGTTGCAGAAGTCCTGTTACAGAGAGCAGAAGTTGGAGACTGTTGTGCAGAAGGACCGGTACAAAGTGCAGAGTATAAAGACTGGGTTGCAGAAGGATCTTACAGAGAGCAGAGTTGGAAGACTGAGGTGCTGAAGGACTGTTACAGAGAGCAGAGGTAGGAGACAGGGTTGCAGAAGGGTCGTTGCAAAGAGCAGAGTTTTAAGACTGATGTGCAGAAGGACTGTTGCAGAGAGCAGGTGTTGGTAACTAGTGTGCATAAGGATTGTTGTAGAGAGCAGAGGTTTGAGACTGGGGTGAAAAAGGACTGTTGCAGAGAGCAGAGGTTTGACACTGAGGTTCGGAATTCCTGTTACAGAGCGCAGAGGTTGGAGACTCACATGCAGAAGGACTGTTACAGAGAGCAGAGGTTGGATACAGGGGTGCAGAAGCATCTTCCCAACAGCAGAATTTGAAGAATTAGTTGCAGATGGGCTGTTACAGAGAGAAGAGGTTAGAGACTTGGGTGTAGAAGGACAGTTATAGAGAGCAGAGTTTGGAGACTGGGTTGCTTAAAGATCTTACAGAGAGCAGAGGTTCGAGACTGAGGTGCAGGTGGACTGTTGCAGAGAGCAGTGGTTGGAGACGGAGGTGCAGAAGGACCATGCAGAGAGGAGAGGTGTCAGACTGAGGTTCAGAAGGACTGTTACAGAGAGCAGAGGTTGAAGACTGAGGTGTAGAAGTACTGTTAGAAAGAGCAGAGTTTGCAGACTGAGGTTCAGAAAGATTGTTACAGAAAGCAAATGTTGGAAATTGGGGTGCTGAAGGACTGTTACAAAGACCAGACTTTGGTGACTGCGGTATAGAAAAACTGTTACAGAGAGGACAGGTTGGAGACTGGGGTGTAGAAGGAATGTTACAGAGAGCACAGGTTAAAGACTGAGGTGCAGAAGGATAGACACAGAGAGCAGAGTTATGAGACTGGTGTTCAAAAGGACTGATACAGAAAGCAAAGTTTGGAGACTGGGTTGCCGAAGGACTGTTACAGAAAGCAGATGTTGGAGACTGGGGAGCCGGAGGACTGTTGCAGAGGACAGAGGTTGGAGACTGGGGTGCTGCAGGACACTTTAAGAACGCAGAGGTTAAAGTCTGGTTTGGAGAAGGAATGTTTCAGAGAGCAGAGTTTGGAAACTGGGGTGAAGAAAGATATTACAGAGAGCAGAATTTGAAGACTGTGGTGCAGAAGGACTCTTCCAGAGAGCAGAGGTTGGAGACTGGGGTCCAGAAGGATTGTTGCAGAGAGAAGAGTTTGAGGACTGGGGTGCAGAAGTACGGTTGCAGAGAGCAGAGGTAGGAGATTAAGGTGCAGAAGGACTGTTGAGGAGAGCAGAGTTTGGAGACTGGAGTGCAGAAGGACTGTTACAGAGAGCAGAGGTAGGAGACTGAGGTGCAGAAGGACTGTTGCAGAGAGCAGACGTTGGAGATTGGGCTGCAGAAAAACTGTTGCAGAGAGAAGAGGTTGGAGACTGGGCTGCAGAAGGACTGCAGATGTTGGAGACTGTGCTGCAGAAGGAATGTTGCAGAGAGGCATATGTTGGAGACTGAGGTGCAGAAAGACTGTTAAAGAGAACAGAGGTTGGAGACTGGGGTTCAGATGGATCTTATAGAGAGCAGAGTTTTGAGACTGGGGTGCAAAAGGACTGTTGCAGAGAGCAGAGGTTGGATACTGGGGTTGAGAAGAATCGTTGCAGAGAGAAGAGGTTGGAGAATGAGGTGCAGAAGTCCTGTTTCAGTGAGCAGAGATTGGAGACTGGCTTGCAGAAGTCCTGTTACAGAGAGCAGAGTTTGGAGACTGTTGTGCAGAAGGACTGTTACAGAGTGCAGAGTTTAAAAACTGGGTGCAGAAGGATCTTACCGAGAGCAGAGTTAGGAGAATGAGGGGCAAAGGGCTGTTACAGTGAGCGGAAGTAGGAGACTGGGGTGTAGAAGGGTCTTTGCAATGAGCCGAGTTTTAAGACTTAGGGGCAGAAAGATTGTTGCACAGAGTAGATGTTGGAGACTGTGATGCAGAAGGACTGTTGCAGACAGCATAGGTTGGAGACTTTGGTGAAGAAGGATCATTGCAGAGAGAAGAGGTTGGAGACTGGTGTGAAGAAGCACTGTCACAGAGAGAAGAGTTTGGAGACTGGGTTGCAGAAGAATCTTAGAGAGAGCAGAGGTTGCAGACTGAGGTGCAGAATGACTGTTACAGAGAGTAGAGGATGGAGACTGATTTGCACAAAGACCCTTGCAGAGAACAGAGTTTGGAGACTGAGGTGCAGAATGATTGTTTACAGAGATCAGAGGTTGGAGACTCTTGTGCAGAAGGACTCTGCAGAGAGCAGACGTTGGAGACTGAGGTCAAGAAAGATCATTGCAGGAAGCAGAGTTTGGAAACTGGAGTGTAGAAGTACTGTTGCAGAGAGCAGATGTTGAACACTGGGGTGCAGAATGACTGTTGCAGAGAGCAGTGTTTAAAGAATGTGGTGCAGAAGGACTGTTTAAGAGAGCAGAGGTTGGAGACTGAGGTTCAAAAGGACTGTTACAGAGAGTAGAGGTTGGATACTGGGGTGCAGAAGGACTGTTACAGAGATCAGAGTTTGGAGAGTGGGGTTCAGATGGATCTTACAGAGCAGAGGTTGGAGACTGTGGTGCAAAAGGACTGTTGCAGAGAGAAGAGGTCGGAGACTTGTATGGAGAAGAATCCTTGCAGAGAGAAGATTTTGGAGACTCGGGTGCAGAATGCCGGTTACTGAGAGCAGATTTTTGAGACTGGGTTGCAGAAGTCCTGTTATAGAGAAGAACTGTTATACAGAGCAGTGTTTTGTTACTGGGTTCCTTAAGGATCTTACAGAGAGCAGAGGTTGGAGACTGAGGTGCAGGTGGACTGTTACAGAGAGCAGAGGTTTGAGACTGAGGTGTAGAAGGACTGTTACAGAGAGAGGAATTTTGAGACTCAGATGTAGAAGGACTGTTACAGAAAGCAGAGGTTCGAAATTGGTCTGCAGAAGGACCATCACAGAGAGCAGAGTTTGGAGACTGAGGTATAGGTCTGTTACCGAGAGCAGAGGTTGGAGACTGGCTGCAGAGGGACTCTTACATAAAGCACAGGTTGGAGACTGAGGTGCAGAAGGATAGATACAGAGAACAGAGGTTGGAGACTGGGGTTCAGACAGACTGATACAGAAAGCAGAGATGGAGACTGGGGTGTAGAAGGATCGTTACAAAGAGCAGAGGTTGGAGACTGCGGTACAGAAGGACTGTTACAGAGAGCAGATCTCGGAGTCTGGGGAGCAGAAAAACTGTTGCAGAGGACAGAGGTTGGAGACTGGCGTGGAGAAGGAATGTTACAGAGAGCAGAGTTGGGAAACTGGAGTGCAGAAAGATCTTATAGAGAGCAGAGGTTGGAGACTGTGGTGCAGAATGTCTGTTGCAAAAAGCAGACATTGGAGACTGGGTTCCAGAAGGATCGTTCAAGAGGGCAGATTTTAGAAACTGGGGTGCAGAAAGAGTGTTACACAGAGCAGAGGTTGAAGACTGAGGTGCAGAAAGACTCTTAGAAAGAGCAGAGTTTGGAGACTGGGGTGCAGAAGGACTGTTACAGACAGTAGAGTTTGGAGACTGGGGTTCAGATGGATCTTACAGAGAGCAGAGTTTGGAGACTGGGGTTCAAAAGGACTGTTGCAGAGACCTGCTGTTGGAGACTGGGGTAAAGAAGAATTGTTGCAGAGAGCCGAGGTTGGAGACTGGGGTGCAGAATGATCGTTGCAGAGAGCAGATTTTGGAGACTGGGGTGCAGAAAGCCTGCTACAGAGAGAAGAGTTTGGAGACTGGAGTGCAGAAGGCCTGTTACAGAGAGGAGTGGTGGGAGACTGGGGTGCAGAAGGACAGTTATAGAGAGCAGAGTTTGGAGACTGGGTTGCTGAAGGTTATTACAGATAGCAGAGGTTGGCGACTGAGGTGGCAGGTGGACTGTTACAGAGAGCAGTGTTTGTAGACTGGGGTGCAGAAGGATCGTGAAGAGAGCAGAGGTGTCAGACTGAGGTTCAGTAGGACTGTTACAGAGAATAGAGGTTGGAGACTGAGGTGTAGAAGCACTGTTACATAAATCAGAGGTTGAAAATTGGGGTGCAGTTGGACCGTTAGAGAGACCAGAGGTTGGAGACTGCGGAATAGAAAAACTGTTATAGAGAGCAGAGTTTGGAGACTGGGGTGCAGAAGGAATGTTACAGAGAGCACAAGTTGGAGACTGAAGTGCAGAAGGATAGATACAGAGAGCAGAGGTTTGACTGAGGTTCAAAAAAACTGATACAGAAAGCAGAGTTTGGGGTGCTTAAAGACCGTTACCGAGAGCAGGGGTTGGAGACTAGGGAGCACAATGACTGTTGCAGAGGACAGAGGTTTGAGACTGGGGTGCCACAGGACACGTGAAGAAGGCAGAGGTTAAAGAATGGGGTGGAGAAGGAATGTTACAGAGAGCAGAGTTTGGAAACTGGAGTGCAGAATGATCTTACAGAGAGCAGAATTTGTTTTTTTTTTTTTTTTTTTTTTTTTTTTTTTTTTCAAAGAAAGAGTGAGAGAGAGGGGGGCACAGAGAGAGAGAGAGAGGATTTTAACATTTATTTATTTTTTCTTAATTCTCGGCGGACACAACATCATTGTTGGTATGTGGTGCTGCTGGGGATCGAACCCGGGCCGCACGCATGCTAGGCGAGCGCGCTACCACTTGAGCCACATCCCCAGCCCCCCAGAGAGCAGAATTTGGAGACTGCAGTGCAGAAGGATTGTTACAGAGAGCAGAGGTTGGAGATTGGGGTCCAGAAAGATCGGTGCAGAGAGGAAAGATTGGAGACTGGGGTGCAGAAGGACTGCTGCAGAGAGCAGAGTTTTGAAACTGGGGTGCAGAAGGACTGTTCCAGAGAGCAGAGGTTGAAGACTGGAGTGTAGAAGGACTATTGCAGAGAGCAGAGGTTGGAGTCTAATGTGCAGAAAGGCTCTTACAGAGAGAAGAGTTTGGAGACTGGGGTGCAGAAGGACTGTTACAGAGACCAGAGGTTGGAGACTGTGGTGCAGAAGGAATGTTGCAGAGATCAGAGGTTAAAGACTACGGTGCAGTAGGATCATTGCAGAGAGCAGAGGTTGGAGACTGGGGTGCAGAAGGATCATTGCAGAGAGCAGATTTTGAAGACTGGTGTGCAGAAGGCCTGCTACAGAAAGCAGAATTTGGAGACTGAGGTGCAGAAAGACTGTTACAGAAACTAGAGTTTGGAAATTGGGGTGCATAAGAACTGTTACAGAGACCAGAGTTTGGAGACTGCGGTATAGAAAAACTTTTACAGAGCGCACAGGTTGGAGACTGGGGTGCAAAAGGACTGTTACAGAGAGCAGAGTTTGTAGACTGGGGTGCAGAAAGACTGTTGCAGAGAGCAGAGGTTGAAGACTAGGGTGTAGAAGGACTGTTGCAGAGAGCAGATATTGGATACTGGAGTGCAGATGGACTGTTGCAGAGAGCAGAGGTTGGAGTCTGAGGTGCAGAAGGACTGTTACAAAGAGCAGAGTTTGGAGACTGGGGTGCAGAAGGACTGTTACAGAGCAGAGTTTGGATGCTAGGGTTTAGATGGATTTTACAGAGAGCAGAGGTTTAAGACTGGGGTGCAATTGGACTGTTGCAGAGAGCAGAGGTAGGAGAATGTGGTGCAGAAGGATCTTACAAAGAGCAGAGGTTTGAGACTGGGGTGCAGACGAACTGTTGCAAGGAGCAGTGGTTTGACACTGCTGTGCCGAAAGATCATTGCAGAGAGAAGAGTTTGGAGACTGGGATGCAGAAGGCCTTTTACAGAGAGCACAGTTAGGAGACTGCGGTACAGAAGGACTGTTACAGAGAGCAGAGGTTGAATACTGGGGTTCAGATAGACTGTTACAGAGGACAAAGGTTGGAGACTGGGGTGCCGCAGGACCCTTGCAGAAAGCAGAGGTTAGAGACTGTGAATGAGAAGTAATGTTAGAGAGAGCAGATTTTGTAAACTGGAATGCAGAAAGATCTTACAGAGAGCAGCGGTTAGAGACTGTGGTGCAGAAGGACTGTTTTATAGAGTAGGGTTTGGATATTAGAGTCCAGAGGATCGTTGCAGAGAGCAGAGGTTGGAGACTGGTGTGCAGAAGGATTGTTGCAGAGAGCAGAGGTTGGAGACTGGAGTGCAGAAGGACTGTTGCAGAGAGCAGAGATTGGAGACTGAGGTGCAGAAAGACTTTTAGAAAGAGCAGAAGTTGGATCCTGGAGTGCAGAATGACTGATACAGAAAGCAGAGTTTGGAGTCTGGGGTGCAGAAAGACCGTTACAGAGAGCCGAGGTTGGCGACTGCAGTACAGAAGGACTTTTGCAGAGAGCAGTGTTTGGAGACTGGGGTGCAGAAAGACTGTTACATAGAGCAGAGTTTGGATACTGAGGTGCAGAAGACCTGTTACATAGAGCAGAGGGTGGTGACTGTGGTGCAGATGGATCGTTGCAAGGAGGAGACTTGGAGACAGGGTTGCAGAAGGATCTTACAGAGATTAAAAGTTTGAGACTGAGGTGCAGAAGGACTATTGCAAAGATGAGAGGTTGGAGACTGGGGTGCAGTAGGATCATTGCTGAGAGCCGAGGTTGGAGACTGGGGTAAAGCAGGTCTGCTACAGAGAGCAGAGTGTGAAGACTGGCGTGCAGAAGCCCTATTACAGAGAGGAGATGTTGGAAACTCGGGTGCAGAAGGACTGTTATAGAGAGCAGAGTTTGGAGACTGGGTTGCTGAACGATCTTACAGACAGCAGAGGTTGGCGACTGAGGTGCAGAAGGACTTTTACAGAGAGCAGAGGTTGGAGACTGAGGTGTAGAAGGACTGTTACAGAGAGCAGAATTTGGAGACTCAGGTGCAGAAGGACTGTTACAGGAAGCAGATTTTGGAAATTTGGGTGCAGAAAGACCTTTACAGAGAGCAGAGTTTGGAGACTGCAGTATAGGACTGTTACCGAGAGCAGAGGTTGGAGACTGGGGTGCAGAAGTACTCTTACATAGAGCACAGGTTAGAGACTAAGGTGCAGAAGAATAGATAGAGAGAACAGAATTTGGAGACTATGGTTCAGACAGACTGTTACAGAAAGCAGAGGTCTGAGACTGGGGTTTAGAAGGACCGTTACAAAGAGCAGAGTTTGGAGACTGCGATACAGAAGTACGTTTACAGAGAACAGAGTGCAGAAGGATCTTACAAAGAGAAGAGGTTGGAGACTGTGTTGCAGAAGGACTGTTGCAGAGAGCAAACTTTGGAGACTGGCGTCCAGAAGGATCGTTGCAGAGAGCAGAGTTTTGAGACTGGGGTGCAGAAGGTCTGTTCCAGAGAGCAGATGTTGAAGACTCGGGTGCAGAAGGACTGTGGCAGAGAGCAGATTTTAGACACTGGGATGCAGTAGGACTGTTACACAGAGAAGAGGCTGGAGACTTAGGTGCAGACGGAATGTTACAGAGAGCAGAGTTTGGAGACTGGGGTGCAGTAGGACTGTTACAGAGAGCAGAGGTTGGAGACTAGGGTTCAGATGGATCTTTCAGAGAGCATATTTTGGAGACTGTGTTGCAAAGGACTTTTGCAGAGAGCAGAATCTGGAGACTGGGGTGGAGAAGCATCGTTGCAGAGAGAAGAGGTTGGAGACTGGGGTCCAAAAGGCCTGTTACAGAGAACAGAGTTTGGGGACTGTGGCAGAAGTCCTGGTACAGAGAGCAGAGGTTGGAGACTGTTTTGCAGAAGGACTGTTAAAGAGTGCAGAGTTTAAAACTGGGTTGAAGAAGGATCTTACAGAGAGCAGATTTGGGAGACTGAGGTGCAGAAGGACTGTTAAAGAGAGCAGAGCTAGGAGACTGGGATGCAGAACGGTCGTTGCAGAGAGCAGAGTTTTCAGACTGAGGTACAGAAGAACTTTTGCAGAGAGCATATTTTGGAGACTGGAGTGCAGTAGGACTGTTGCAAATAGCAGATGTTGGAGACTGGGGTGCAGAAAGACTGATAAAGAAAGCAGAGGTTGGAGACTGGGGTGCAGAACGACCGTTACAGAGAGAAAACTTTGAAGACTGCAATACAGGAAGACTGTTACAGAGAGAAGAGGTTGGAGACTGGGGTGGAGAAGAAGTGTTTCAGAGTGCAGATGTTGGATACTGGTTGAAGAAGAACTGTTGCAGAGAGCAGAGTTTGGAGACTGGGGTGCAGAAGAACTGTCACAGAGAGCAGAGGTTGAGACTGAGGTGCAGAAAGAATGCTACAGATAGCAAAGTTTTGAGACTGGGGTGCAGAATTACTGATAGAGAAAGCAGAGGTTGAGTCTAGGGTGCAGAAGGACCATTACAGAGAGCAAAAGTTTGAGACTGTGGTTAAGAAGGACTGTTGCAGATAGCAGAGGGTAGAGAACGGGGTGCAGAAGAACTGTTACAAAGAGCAGAGGTTAGAGAAGGGGGAGCCGAATTAAGGTTGCAGAGTTCAGAGGTAGGAGACAGAGGTGCAAAAGCACTCTTACAGAGAGCAGAGTTTGGAAACCCTGTTGTAGAAGGACTGATACAGAAAACAGAGGTTTGAGATTCTGGTGCAGAAGGACCGTTACAGAGAGCAGAGGTTAGAGACTGCGGTATAGAAGGACTGTTACAGAGAGAAAAGATTGGAGACGGGTGTGCAGAAGGACTGTTGCAGAAAGCACAGGTTTGAGACTGAGTGCAGAAGGATAGATAGAGAGAGCAGAGGTTGGAGATGGGTATTCAGAAGGACGGAATAAAAATATCAGAGTTTGGAGACTGGGTTGCAGAAGGACCATTAGAGAGAGCAGAGGTTGGAGACTGCGGTACATAAGAACTGTTACAGAGAGCAGAGGTTGGAGACTGCGGTGCAGAAGGACTATTACAGAGAGCAGAGTTTGGAGACTGGGGAGTAGAAGGACTGTTGCAGAGAACAGAGGTTGGAGACTGGGTTGCAGCAGGACCGTTGAAGAAACCAGATGTTGGAGACTTGCTTGAAGAAGTAATGTTACAGAGAGCAAAGTTTAGAAACTGGGGTGCAGAAAGACCTAACAGAGAGCACAGGTTGGAGACAGGGGTGCAGAAGGACTTTTGAGGAGAGGAGACGTTGAAGACTGGGGTGCAGAAAGATCGTTGCAGAGAGCAGAGGTTGGAGACTGAGGTGCAAAAAGACTGTTACAGAGAGTAGAGGTTGGAGATTGGGATACAAAAAACTTGTTACAGAGAGCAGAATTTGGAGACTGGGGTGCAGAAGAACTGTTACAGAGAAGAGTTGTTAGACAAGGTTGCAGAAGGATCTCAAAGAGAGCAGAGATTTTAGACCGAGGTGCAGCAGGAGTTTTACAGAGAGCAGAGGTTGGAGACTGGGGTGCAGAAGGCCTTTTAGGGAGAGCAGAGTTTGGAGAACGGCTCCAGAAAGACTGTTACAGATAGCAGAGTTCGGAGACTGGTTTGCATAAAAATCTTACAGAGAGCAGATGTTTGAGACTGACGTGCAGAAGGACTGTTGCAGAGAGCAGTTTCGAGATTGAGGTGCAGAAGGATCGTTGTAGAGAGCAGAGGTTTGATACTGGGGTGCCGAATAACTGTTACAGAGAGCAGAGTTTTTAGACAAGGTTGCAGAAGGATCTTACAGAGAGCTGAGATTTTAGACCAAGGTGCAGGAAGAGTGTTACAGACAGCAGATTTTGGAGACTGAGGTGCACAAGGATCATTGCAGACAGCAGAGTTTCCAGATTGAGGTGCAGAAGGATCGTTGTAGAGAGCAGAGGTTTGATACTGGGGTGCCGAATAACTGTTACAGAGAGCAGAGTTTTTAGACAAGGTTGCAGAAGGATCTTACAGAGAGCTGAGATTTTAGACCAAGGTGCAGGAAGAGTGTTACAGACAGCAGATTTTGGAGACTGAGGTGCACAAGGATCGTTGCAGACAGCAGAGTTTCCAGACTGAGGTGCAGAAGGACTGTTGCTGAGAGGAGATGTTGGAGACTTGGGTGCAGAAGGACTGTTGCAGAGAGCAGATGTTGGAGACTGGGATGCAGAAGGATTGTTGCAGAGAGCAAAGGTTGGACACTGGGGTGCAGAAGGACTGTTAAACAGAGAAGAGGTTTAAGACTGGGGTGTAGAAAGACTGTTGTAGAGAGAAGAGTTTGGAGACTTGGGTGCAGAAGGACTGTTGAAGAGAGCAGAATTTGGAGACTGAGATGCAGAAGGACTGTTACAGAGAGCAGAGTCTGGATCTCTGGTGCAGAAGAACCGTTACACAGAGCATATTTTCGAGACTAGGGTACAGAAGGACTTTTGTAGAGAGCAGATGTTGTAGACTGTGGTTCACAAGAACTGTAGTAGAGAGCAGAGGTTAGAGAATGGGGGTGCAGAAGTAAGGTTGCAGAGAGCAGAGGTTGGAGACTGAGGTGCAGAAGGACTGTTACAGAGAGCATAAGTTGGAATCAGTGGTGCAGAAGGACTGATAATTAAAGCAGAGGTTTGAGACTGGGGTGCAGAAGGAACATTACAGAGAGCAGAGGTTGAAGACTGTGGTACAGAAGGACTGTTACAGAGAGCAGAATTTAGAGACTGGGGAGCAGAAGAACTGTTGCCGAGAAAAGAGTTTGAAGACTGGGGTGCAGCAGGACCGGTGTGGAATTCAGAGGTTGGAGACTGTGGTTGAAAAGGAATGTTACAGAGAGCAGAGTTTGAAAACTGGAATGCAGAAGAATCTTACAGAGAGCAGAGGTTGGAGAAGGACTGAAGCAGGGGTGCAGAAGGACTGTTTAGGAGAGGAGACGTTTGAGACTGGGTTGCAAAGGATCGTTGCAGAGAGCAGAGGATGGAGACTGAGGTGCAAAAAGACTGTTACAGAGAGTAGAGGTTGGAGATTGGGGTGCAAAAGGCCTGTTACAGAGAGCAGAGTTTGGAATCTGGGGTGTGGAATAACTGTTACAGAGAGCAGAGTTTTTAGACAAGATTACAGAAGGATTTCACAGAGAGCAGAGATTGTAGACCGAGGTGCAGCAAGACTGTTGCAGAGAGCAGAGGTTGGAGACTGGGGTGCAGAAAGATCATAACAGACAGCAGAGTTTCCTGACTGAGGCGCAGAAGGACTGTTGCAGAGAGCAGATTTTGGAGACTTGGGTGCAGAAGGACTGTTGCAGAGAGCAGATGATGGAGACTGGGATGCAGAAGGATCATTGCAGAGAGCAGAGATTTGACACTGGGGTGCAAAAGGACTGTTACACAGAGCATATGTTGGAGACTGGGGTGAAGAAGGACTGTTGCAGGGAGCAGGTGTTGGAGACTTATGTGCAGAAGGAATGTTGCAGATAGCAGATGTTGGAGACTGGGGTGCAGAAGACTGATACAGAAAGCAGAGTTTGGAGACTGGGGTTCAGAAGGACCGTTACAGAGAGCAGAGTTTGGAGACTGCAATTCAGAAGGACGGTAGCAGAGAGAAGAGGTCTGAGACTGGAGTGGAGAAGAACTGTTTCAGAATGCAGATGTTGGAGACTGTGGTGCAGAAGAACTGTCGCAGATCACAGAAGTTGGAGACTGAGTTGCAGAAAGAATGTTACAGAGAGCAAATGTTGGAGACTGGGGTGCAGAATTACTAATAAAAAAATCAGAGGTTGAAGACAGGGGTGCAGAAGGACTGTTACAGAGAGCAGAGGTGGGAGGCTGCAGTACAGAAGGAATGTTACACAGAGCAGAGTTTAGAGACTAGGGTAAAGAAGGACTTTTGCAGAGAGCAGATGTTGTAGACTGTGGTTCAGAAGAACTGTAGTAGAGAGCAGAGGTTAGAGAATGGGATGCAGAAGTCAGGTTGCAGAGATCAGAGGTTGGAAACCAGTGGTGCAGAAGGACTGATACCGAAAGCAGAGGTTTGAGACTGGGGTGCAGAAGGCCTGTTACAGAGAGCAGAGTTTTGAGACTGGGGTGAAAAAGGACTGTTACAGAGCACAGAGTTTTGAGACTGGGTTTAAAAGGATCTTACAGAGAGCAGAGGTTTGAGACTGAGGTTCAGAAGGACTGTTGCAGAGAGAAGATGTTGGAGACTGGAGTACAGAAGGACTTTTGCAGAGAGCAGAGGTTGGAGACTAGGGTACACAAGGACTTTTTCAGAGAGAATATTTTGGAGACTGTTGTTCAGAAGGACTGTTGCAGAGAGCAGAATTTTGAGAATGGGGTGCAGAAGAACTTTTGCAGAGAGCAGAGGTTGGAGACTGAGGTGCAGAAAGACGGATAAAGAAAGCAGAGGTTGGAGACTGGCGTGCAAAACGACCTTTACAGAGAGCAGAGTTCGGAGACTTTTGTACAGAAGGACAATTACAGAGAGCAGAGTTCGGAGACTGGGTAGCAGCAAGACCATTGCAGAAAGTAGAGGTTGGAGAATGGCGTGAAGAAGGAATATTACAGAGAGCAGAGTTTGGACACTGGGGTGCAGAATGACTTTTCCAGAGAACAGATGTTCGAGACTGGGGTGCAAAAGGATTGTTTAGAGAGCAGATGTTGGAGACTGGGGTGCAGAAGGACTCTTGCAGAGAGCAGATGTTGAAGACTGAGGTGGAGAAGGACTGTTTTAGAGAAAGAGGTTGAATACTGGGGCACAGAAGATTTGTTGCAGAGAGCAGAGGTTTAAGACTGAGGTACAAAAAGATCATTTCAGAGAGCAGAGGTGGAGACTTGGCTGCAGAAGGACTCTTACACAGAGCACACGTTGCAGACTGGGTTAAAGAAGGAATGTTGCATACAGCAGAGGTTGTAGACTGGTGTTCATAAGGACTGTTGCAGATAGATGAGTTTGGATATGAGGTTCAGAAGGACTGTTACAGAAAGCAGAGTTTGTAGACTGGGTAGCAGAAGGACTGATACAGAAAGCAGAGTTTGGAGACTGGGGTGCAGAAGGACAATTACAGAGAGCAGAGTTTGGAGAATGCGGTACAGAACGACTGTTACAGAGAGCAGAGTTTGGAAACTGGAGTGCAGAAGGAGTGTTGCAAAGAACAGAGGTTGGAGACTGAGGTGCAGAAGGACTGTTACAGAGAGCAGAGTTTTTAGAGAAGCTTGAAGAAGGATCTTACAGAGAGCAGAGTTTGAAGACCGAGGTGCAGCAGGACTCTTAAAGAGAGCAGAGGTTGGAGACTTGGGTTCAGAACGCCTGTTATGAAGAGCAGAATTTTGAGAAGGGCTCCAGAAGGACTGTTACAGATGGCAGAGTTTAGAGACTTGGATGCAGAAGGATTTTACAGAGAGCAGATGTTGGAGACTGAGGTGCAGAAGGACTGTTACAGAGAGTAGAGATTGGAGACTGAGTTTCAGAAGGATCGTTGCAGACAACAGAAGTTGGAGACTGGGGTGCAGAAGGACCGTTGCAGACAGCAGAGTTTCCAGACTGAGATGCAGAAGGACTGTTACACAGAGCAGAGGTTGAAGACAGAGGTGAAGAAGGACAGTTAGAGAGAGCAGATGTGGGAAACAGGGGTGCAGGACTGATACAGAACAGCAGTTTCTGACTGAGGTATAGAAGGACTGTTAGAGAGAGAAGAGGTTTGAGACTCGGGTGCAGAAGGATTATTGCAGAGAGCAGAGTTTTCAGACTGAGGTACAAAAAACCTGTTGCAGAGAGCATATGTTGGAGATTGGAGTGCACATAGACTGTTGCAGCGAGCAGAGGTTGGAGACTAGGGTGCAGAGGGATTGTTGCAGAGAGCAGAGGTTGGAGACTGGGGTGCGAAGGCCTTTTACAGAGAGCAGAGTTTGGACACTGAGGTGCAGGAGGACTGTTACAGAGAGCAGAGTTTGGAGACTGGGTTGCAGAAGGATCTTACAGAGAACAGAGTTTGGAGACTGAGGTGCAGAAGCACTGTTACAGAGAGTAGAGTTTGGAGACTCAGGTGCAGAAAGACCGTTGCAGAGAGTAGAGGTTGAAGACTGTGGTGCAGAAGGATTGTTACAGAGAGCAGAGGTTTAGAGGCTGGAGTGCAGAAGAACTGATACAGAAAACAGCGGTTGGAGACTTGGATGCAGAAGTACCCTTACAGAGAGCAGAGTTTGGATAATGCAGTAAAAAAGGACTGTTACAGAGACCAGCGACTGGAGACTGGGGTAGGGAAGGACTGTTGCATAGAGCAAATGTTGGAAACTGGGTTGCAAAAGGACTGTTGTAGAGAGCAGAGGATGGAGACTGTGGTGCAGAAGGACTGTTGCAGAGAGCAGAGTTTGCATACTGAGTTGCAGAAGGACTGTTATAGAGGGCAGAGTTTGGAGACTGTGGTGCAAAACGACTGATACAGATAGCAGAGGTTAGATACTGGGTGCATAAGGACCCTTACGAAGAACAGAGGTTCGAGACTGCGATACAGAAGGACTGTCACCAAGAGCAGAGGTTGGAGACTGGGGTGCAGAAGAACTGATGTAGAGAACAGAGGTTGGAGACTTAGGTTCAGAAGGATCGTTGAGGCGAGCAAGTAATAGAGACTGGGGTGTAGAAGGACGGTTGCAGAGATCAGTGATTGGAGACTGAGGTACAGAAAGACTGTTACAGAGAGCAGAGTTTGGAGACTGGGGTGCAGAATAACTGTTGTAGAGATCAGAGTTTGGAGACTGGGTTGCAGAAAGACTATTGCAGAAAGCAGAGGTTGGAGACTTGGTTTCAGAAAGATCTTACAGAGAGCATAGTTAGGACACTGAGGTGCAGAAGGACTGTTGCAGAGTCCAGAGGCTGAAGATTGGGCCGCAGAAGGACTGTTGCAGAGAACAGAGGTTAAAGTCTGAGGTGCAGAGGGACTGTTACAAAGAGAAGAGTTTGGAGACTTGGGTGAAGAATGACTCATACATAACGCAGAGTTTGGAGACTCGGGTGCAGAAGGACCGATACAGACAGCAGAGGTTGGAGACTGCAGTACAGAAGGCCTGTTACAGAGAGCAGAGGTTGAAAATTGGGGTGCAGAAGGCCTGTTACGCAGAGGAGAGTTGGGAGAAGGGGAGCAGAAGGACTGTTACAGAGGGCAGAGTTTGGACACTGGGTTTCAGAAAGATCTTACAGAGAGCAGATGTTGGAGACTCAGGTGCAGAAGGACTTATACAGAGAATAGAGGTTGGAGACTGAGGCACAGAAGGATTGTTACAGAGAGCAAAGTTTGGAGACTGGAGTGCAGAAGGACTCTTGCAGATAGCAGAGGTTGGAGACTGGGGTGTAGAAGGACTGTTGCAGGGACAAGAATTTGGAGACTGGGGTGCTGAATGACTGTCGAAGAGAGCAGATGTAGGAGACTGAGATTCAGAAGGACTGTCACAGAGAGAACTGGTTGGAGACAGGAGTGCAGAAGGATTGTTATAGAGAAAAGACCTTTGAGACTGGGGTGCAGAAGGACTGTTAAAGAGAGCAGACTTTGGAGACTGGGTTGCAGAAGGATCTTACGTAGAGCAGAGTTTGGAGACTGAGGTTCAGAAGGACTGTTACAGAGCGCATTGGTTGGAGTCTGGAGTGCAGAAGGATCATTGCAGAGACCAGAGTTTGGAGACTGCGGTATAGAAGGACTGTTAAAGAGAGCAGAGGTGGGTTACTTTGGTGAAGAAAGACTGTTACAGAAAGCACAGGTTTGAGACTGAGGTTCAGAAGGATAGATACAGAGAGCAGAGTTTACAGACTGTGGTTTAGAAGGTCTGAAACAGAAAGCAGTATTTGGACACTGGGTTGCTGAAGGATCTTACAGAGAGCAGAGTTTGGTGACTGCAGTACAGAAGGACCGTTACAGAGAGCAGATATTGGAGACTGGGGTTCAGAAGAATCGTGCAGAGACCAGAGGTTTCAGATTGAGGTGCAGAAAAACTGTTACAGAGAGCAGAGGTTGGAGACTGAGGTGTAGAAGGACTTTTACAGAGAGCAGAGTTTTTAGACTCAGGTGCAGATGGACTGTTACAGGAAGCAGAGTTTGCAAATTGGGGTGCAGAAGGACCGTTACAGAGAGCAAAGTTTGGAGACTGCGGAATAGGACTTTTACCGAGAGCAGAGGTTAGAGACTGGGGTGCAGAACAACTCATACATAGAGCACAGGTTAGAGACTGAGGTTCAGAAAGATTGATAGAGAACAGAAGTTGAAGACTGGGGTTCAGACAGACTGATACAGAAAGCAGAGTTTGGAGACTAGGGTGTAGAAGGACCGTTATGGAGAGCAGAGTTTGGAGACTGCGGTACAGAAGGACTGTTACAGAGTGCAGATCTTGGAGACTGGGTAGCAGAAGGACTGTTGCAAAGGACAGAGTTTGGAGACTCGGGTGAAAGAGAAATGTTACAGAGAACAGAGTTTAGATACTGGTTTTCAGAAGGATCTTACACAGAGAAAAGGTTGGAGACTTAATTGAAGAAGGACTGTTAAAGACAGTAGAGTTTGGAGACTGAGGTGCAGAAGTACCCTTGCAGAGAACAGAGTTTGCATACTGAGGTGAGGAAGAAATGCTACAGAGAGCAGAGTTTGGAGAGTGGGGTGCAGAAGAACTGTTGTAGAGAGCAAAGGTTGGAGACTGGGGTGCAGCAGGACTGTTGCAGAGAGCAGAGGTTGGAGACTAAGATGCAGGTGTGTTATTGAGATGACAGGTTAGAGACTGGGAAGAACTGATAGAGAAAGCAGAGGACTGTGGCAGAGAGCAGACTTTGGAGACTGGGGTGAAAAAGGATCGTTGTAAAAAGCAGACATTTGAGACTGGGGTGCGAAAGGACTGTTACAGAGAACAGAGGTTGGAGACAGGGGTGCAGAAGGCCTGTTACAGAAGAGTTTGGAGAAAGGGTGCAGGAGAACTGTTACAGAGGGAAGAGTATGGAGACTGGGTTGTAGAAAGATCTTACACAGAGCAGAGATCAGAGACTGAGGTGCAGAATGACTGTTACAGAGAGTAGAGGTTTTAGACTGAGGTACAGAAGGATTGTTAAAAAAAGCAGATGTTGGAGACTGGAGTGCAGAAGGACTGTTTCAGATAGCAGAGGTTGGAGACTGGGGTGTAAAAGGACTGTTGGAGAGAGCAGAGTTCAGAGACTGGGTGCAGAAAGTATGTTGCAGAGAGCATAGTTTGGAGACTGAGATGCAGGAGTGTTATTGAGATCACAGGTTAGAGACTGGGGTGCAGAAGAACTGATAGAGAAAGCAGAGGTTGGAGACTATGGTGCAGAAGGAAAATTACAGAGAGCAGACTTTGGAGACTGCAGTACAGGAGGACTGTTACAGAGAGCAGAGGTTTGAGACTGTGGTTATGAAGGACTGTTTCAGAATGCAGATGGTGGAGACTTGGGTGAAGAAGAACTGTTGCAGAGAAAAGAGGTTGGAGACTGGGGTGCAGAAGAACTGTCTCAGAAAGAGGTTGGAGACTGAGGTGCAGAAGGAATGTTATAGAGAGCAGAGGTTGGAGACTGGGGTGCAGAAGTACTGATACAGAGAGCAGAGGTTTGAGACTGTGGTGCAGAAGGACCGTTAGAGAGAGCAGAGTTTGGAGACTGCAGTACAAAAAGACTGTTACAGTGAGGATACGTTGGAGTCTAGGGTAGAGAAGGACTGTTCCAGAGAGCAGATGTTGGAAACAGTGGTTCAGAATGACTGTTGCAGAGAACAGAGGTTAGAGAATGGGGTGTAGAAGAACTGTTGCAGAGAGCAAAGATTTGAGACTGAGGTGTAGAAGGACTGTTACAAAGAGCAGAGTTTGGAGACTAGGGTGGGTGCAGAAGGATCTTACAGAGAGCAGAGGTTGGAGACAGGGGTGCAGAATTACTTTTGCAGAGAGCAGAGGTTGGAGACTGAGGTGCAGAAGGACTGTTATAGAGAAGAGGTTGGAGATGGGGAGAATAAAGATTGTTACAGAGAACAGAGGTTGGAGACTCAGGTGCAGCAGTACCGTTGCAGAAAGCAGAGGTTGAAGACTGTGGTGATGAAGGAATGTTACTCGGAGAAGAGTTTTGAAACTGTGGTGCAGAAGGATATTACAGAGAGCAGGTTAGAGACAGGGATTCAGAAGGCATGTTGCATAGAGCAGATGTTTGAGAGTGGGGTGCAGAAGGATCGTTGAAGAGAGCAGAGGTTGGAGACTGGGGTGCAGAAGGATCGTTGCAGACAGCAGAGGTTAGAGACTGGGGAGCAGAAGGACTGTTACAGTCGAAGAGTTTGGAGACTGAGGTGCAGAAGAATCGTTGCTGAGAGCAGAGGTTGGAGACTGAGGTGCAAAAGGACTGTTACAGATAGTAGAGGTTGGAGATTAAGGTGCAAAAGTCCTGTTACTGAGAGCAGAGGTTCGAGACCAGGTTGCAGAAGAACTGTTACAGAGAGCAGAGTTTTTAGACAAGGTTGCACAAGGATCTTACAGAGAGCAGAGGTTGTAGACCAAGGTGCAGCAGGACTGTTACAGAGAGCAGAGGTTGGAGACTAAAGTTCAGAAGGATCGTTGCAGAGAATAGTTTTTAGACTGAGGTTCAGAAGGAATTATGCAGAGAGCAGATGTTGAAGACTGGCTTGGAGAAGGACTAGTGTAGAGAGCAGAGTTTGTAGACTGAGGTGCAGAAGCACTGTTACAGAGAGAAGAGGTTGGAGAATGGGGTACAAAAGGCCTGTTACATAGAGCAGAGGTTGGAGACTGGGGTGCAGAAGGACTGTTACAGAAAGCAGGATTTGGAGACAGGGTTGCAGAAGGATCTTACAGAGAGCAGGGGTTGGAGACTGAGGTATAGCAGGACTGTTAAAGAGAGAAGAGGTTGGATACTGGGGTGCAGAAGGATCGTTGCAGAGAACAGAGTTTTCAGACTGCGGTACAGGACTGTTGCAGAGAGTAGAGTTTGGAGACTGAGGTGCAGAATGACTGTTACAGAGGGCAGAGGTTGGAGACTGCCTTGCAGAAGGACTGTTACAGAGAGCAGATTTTGGAGACTGCACTACAGGAGGACTGTTACAAAGAGCAGAGGTTAAAGACTGGGGAGAAGAAGGTCTTTTGCAGAGAGCAGAGGATGGATATTGGGGTGCAGAAGGATCAAGTAGAGAGCAGAGTATTGAGACTGGGGTGCAAAAGGACCGTTACAGAGAACAGAGTTTGGAGAAAGGGTGCAGAAGGCCTGTTACACAGGGCAGACCTTGGAGACTGGTTTGCAGAATAATCTAACAAAGAGCAAATGTTGGAGACTGAGGTGCAGAAGAACTTTTACAGAGAGTAGATGTTGGAGACTTAGGAGCAGAAGCACTGTTGTAGAGAGCAGAGTTTGGAGACCTAGGTCCAGAAAGATTGTTACAGAGATCAGAGGGTAGAGACTGGGGTGCAGAAGGACAGTTACAGAGAGCACAGTTGGAGACTGGTGTGAAGAAGAACTGTTGCAGAGAACAGAATTTGTAGACTGGGGTGCAGAAGGACTGTTACTGAGAGCAGAGGTTGGAGAATGGGTTGAAGAAGAACTGATACAAAAAGCAGACGTTGTAGACTGGGGTGCAGAGGGATTGTTACAGAGAGCAGAGTTTTGAGACTGCCGTACAGAAGGACTGTTACAAAAAGCAGAGGTTAGAGACTGAGGTGCAGAAGGAGTGTTCCAGGGAGTAGCGGTTTGAGACATTGGTGCAGGAGGACTGTGGCAGAGAGCAGAGTTTGGAGACTGAGATGAAGAAAGACTGTTACAGAGAGCAGAGGTTGGATACTGGGGTGCAGAAGGACCGTTACAGAGAGCATATTTTGGAGACTGCACTACACGAGGACTGTTACAGAGAACAGAGGTTGGAGAACGGGTGCAGAAGGACTGTTACAGAGGTCAGAGTTTACAGACTGGGTTGCAGAAGGATCTTACAGAGAGCAGATATTGGAGACTGAGGAGCAGAAGCACTGTTACAGAGAGAAGAGGTTGGAGACTGAGGTGCAGAAGAACTGTTGCAGAGAGCAGACTTGGAGACTGAGGTGCAGAAGGATCGATACAGAGAGCAGCGGTTGGAGATTTGGGTGCAGAAGAACTGATACAGAAAGCAGAGGTTGGAGACTCGGGTGCAGAAGGACCCTTACAGAGAGCATAGGTTTCAGACTGGGTTTGAAAAGAACTGTTTTAGAGAGCAAATGTTGAAGTCTGTGGTGAAAAAGGACTGTTGGAGAGAGCTTAGGATGGACACTGGAGTGTAAAAGTACTGTTGCATAGAGCAGAGTTTGTAGACTGAGTTGCAGAAGGACTGTTACAGTGGGCAGAGTTCGGAGACTGTGTTGGAAAACGGCGGATACAGAAAGCAGAGGTTGGATACTGGGGTGCATAAGGACCCTTAAAAAGAACAAAGGTTGGAGACTGCGGTACAGAAGGACTGTTACGGAGAGCAGAGGTTGGAGACTGGGGTTCAGAATAACTGTTGCAGAGAACAGAGATTGGAGAATGGGGTGTAGAAGTTTTGTTGGGGCGAGCAGATTATAGAGACTGGGGTGTAGAAGGACTGTTGCAGAGAGCAGAAGTTGAAGACTGGGGTGTAGAAGAAATTTTGCAGAAGCAGATGTTGGAAACTTTGGTGCAGAAGGACTGTTGCATAGAGCAGAGGTTGGAGACTGGGGTGCAGAAGGATATTTAAAGAGACCAGAGGTTGGAGACTGGAGTGCAGAAAGATCGGTGCAGAGAGCAGAGGTTGGAGACTGGGGTGCAGAAGAATAGTTAAAGAGAGCAGAGGTTGGAGACAGGGTTGCAGAAAGATTGTTGCAGAGAGAAGAGGTTTGAGACTGGGGCACAGAAGAATCGTTAAAGAGAGCAGAGTTTGGAGATTATGGTGAAGAATGACTTTTACAGAGAGCACAGGTTGAAGACTGGGGTGCAGTAGGACTTTTACAGAGAGCACAGGTTGGAGACTGAGGTCAAGAAAAACTGTTGCAGAGAGAAAACTTTGGAGTCTGGGGTGCAGTTTGAGTGATTCAGAGTGCAGAGGATGGAGACTGAGGTGCAGAAGGACCCTGACAGAGTCCAGAGGTTGGAGACTGCTTTACAGAAGGACTGGTAGAGAGAGCAGAGGTTTGAGACAGGTGTGCAGAAGGATGTGACAGACAGCAAAGTTTGAAGACTGGGGTGCAGAAGGACATTTGCAGAGAGCAGAAGTTGGAGCCTGGGGTGAAGAAGAATCGTTGAAGAAAGAAGAGTTTGGAGACTGGGGTCAAAAGTCAAGTTACTGACAGCAGAGGTTGGAGATTGGGATGCAGAAGGCCTGTTACAGAGAGCAGTGCTTGGAGACTGGGGTGCAGAAGGTCAGTTACAGGGAGCAGAGGTTAAAGACTGGGTTGCAAAAGGATCTTACAGAGAGCTAAGGATGCAGACTGAGGTACAGAAGGACTGTTACAGAGAGCAGAGGTTGGAGACTGAGGTGTAGAAGGTTCGTTGCAGTGAGCAGAGTTTTCAGACTGAGGTGCAGAAGGACTGTTACAGAGAGCAGAGGTTTTAGCCTGGGGTGCAGAAGGCACGTTACACAGAGCAGAAGTTAGAGACTGGGGTGTAGAAAGACTGTTGCAGAGAGTAGACGTTGGTTATTGGCATCTAGAAGGACTGTTGGCGAGAGAAAAGGTTGGAGACTGGGGTAGAGAAGGATGTCTGCAGAAAGTACAGGTTGGAGACTGAGGTGCAGAAGGACTGGTACAGAGAGCAGAGGTTGGAGACTGGGGTGCAGAAGGACTGATACAGAAAGCAGACGTTGGTGGCCTGGGTGCAGAAGGATTGTTGCACAAAGCTGAGGTTGAAGACTGGGGTGGAGAAGGACTGTTGCAGAGAGAAGATGTTGGAGACTGGCGTGCAGAAGGACTGTTGCAGGGAGCAGAGATTGGAGACTGGGGTGCAGAAGGATTATTGCAGAGAGCAGAGGTTGCAGACTGAGGTGCAGAAGGACTGTTACAGAGAGCAGAGTTTGGAGAATGTGGTGCAGAATTACTGATACAGAAAGCAGAGGTTGGAGACTGGGGTGCAGAAGAAACCTTACAGAGAACAGAGGTTTGAGACTGCGCTACAGAAGGACTGTTACAGAGAGCAGAGGTTGGACACTGGGGTACAGAATAAGTGTTGTAGAGAACAGAGGTTGGAGATCGGGGTGCAGAAGGACCATTGCAGAAAGCAGAGGTTTGAGACTGGGTTTCAGAAGGATCTTACAGAGAGAAGAATTCGGACACTGAGGTTCAGAAGGACTGTTGCAGAGAGCAGAGGTTGGAGATTGGGACGCAGAAGGACTGTTGCATAGAGCAGAGGTTAGAGTCTGAGGTGCAGGAAGTCTGTTACAGAGAGCAGGGGTTAGAGACTGGAGTGCAGAAAGACTGTTGCAGAGAGCAGAGGTTGCAGAGTGAGGTGCAGAAGGGCTGTTGTATAGAACAGAGGTTGGAGACTCTGGTGCAGAAGGACCATTGCAGAAAGCAGAGGTTGGAGACAGGGTTTCAGATAGATCTTACAGAGAGCAGAGGTTAGACACTGAGGTGCAGAAAGACTGTTGAAAAAAGAAGAAGTTGGAGATTGGGATACAGAAAGACTGTTGCAGAGAGAGAGGTTGGAGTCTGAAGTGCAGAAAAAAAGTTACAGGGAGCAGAGTTTGCAGACTGGGGTTAAGAAAAATTGATACAGAAAGCAGAGTTTGGAGACTGGGGAGCAGAAGGATCCTTACAGTGAGCAGAGTTTGGAGACTGCCGTACAGAAGGACTGTTAAAGAGAGTAGAGGTTGGAGACTGGGTTCGAGAAGGACTGAGGAATAGAGCAGATTTTAAAGACTGGGATGCAGAAGAACTCTTACAGAGATAAGAGTTTGGAGACTGGGGTGCAGAAGGACTGTTGCAGAGAGCAAGGATGAAGACTGGGGTGCAGAAGGACTGTTGCAGAGAGCAGAGGTTTCACACTGAGGTGCAGAAAGACTTTTACAGAGAGCAGAGTTTGGAGACTGTGTTGCAGAAAGACTGATACAGAAAGCAGAGGTTGAGGATTGGAGTGAAGAAGGACCCTTAAAGTGAATAGAGGTTAAAAACTGTAGTACAGAAGAACTGTTATGGAGAACAGAGATTGGAGACTTCTGTGCAGAGGGACCATTGCAGAGAGCAGAATTTGGAGACTGGGGTGCAGAAGAAATATTACAGAGAGAAGACATTGGACACTGAGGTGCAGAAGGATCTTACAGAGAGAAGAGTTTGGAAACTGGGGTGCAGAAGGACTGTTACAGAAAGCAGAGTTTGGAGACTGGTTTTCAGAAGGATCTTACACAGAGAAGAGATTGGAGACTGAGGTGCAGAATGACTGTTACAGAGAGTAGATGTAGTAGACTGAGGTGCAGAACGACCGTTGCCAAGAGCAGGGTTTGGAGACTGAGGTGCAGAAGGACTGTTGCAGAGAAAAGAGGTTGAGGACTTAGGTGTAGAAAGACTCTTGCAGAAAGCAGAGGTTAGAGATTGGGGTGCAGAAGGACTGTTGCAGAGAGCAGAGTTTGGAGACTGAGGTGCAGAAGGACTGTTATAGAGAGCAGATCTTGAAGACTTGAGTGCAGAAGGACTGATACAGAAAGCAGAGGTTTGAGACTGGGTTGCAGAAGGACCGTTACAGAGAGAAGTGTTTGGAAACTGCTGTACAGAAGTACTGTTACAGAGAGCAGAGTTGGAGACTGGGGTGGAGAAGAACTGTTGGAGAGATCAGATGTTGGAGACTGGGGTGCAGTAGGACTGTTGCAGAGAGTAGAGGTTGGAGATTGGGGTGTAGAAGAACTGTTGTAGAGAGTAGAGTTTGGAGACTGGGGTGCAGAAGGACCGTTGCAGAGAGGAGAGGTGGGAGACTGAGGTGCAGAAAAACTGGTACAAAGAGCAGAGTTTGGAGACTGGGGTGAAAAAGAACTGTTACAGAGAGCAGAGGTTGGAGTCTGAAGTGCAGAAGGCCTGTTACAGAGAGCAGAGTTATGAGACTGTGATGCAGAAGGATTGTTACTAAGAGCAAAGGTTGGAGACTGAGGTTCAGAAGGACAGTTAGAGAGAGCACAAGTTGGAGACTGGGGTGAAGAAGAAATGTTGCAGAGAGCAGAGATTCGAGACTGGGGTGCAGAAAGTCTGCTGCAGAGAGCAGAGTATGGAGACTGCGGTACAGAAGGACTGTTACAGAGAGTAGAGCTTGGAGACTCGGGTGCAGAAGAAATGTCACAGAGAATACAGTTCGAAAAATGGGGTACAGAAAGATCTTATAATACCAGATGTTGGAGACTGGTGGCAGAAGTACTCTTGCAGAGAGGAGACGTTGGAGACTGGGGTGCAGAAGGATCGTTGCAGAGAGTAGTGTTTGGAGACTTGGGTGTAGAAGGACTGTTGCAAAGAGCAGATGTTTGAGACTGAGGTGAAGAAGGACTGTTGCAGAGAGCAGAGGTTGGAGACTGAGGTGCAGAAGGACTGTTAGAGAGAGCAGAGGTTGGCGTCTGGGGTGCAGAAGGACCCTAACTGAGAGCAGAGTTTGGAGACTGCGGTACAGAAGGACTGTTATGGAGAGCAGAGTTTGTAGACTAGGGTGCAGAAGGACTATTGCAAATAAAAGTGTTTGGAGACTGGGGTGCAGAAGAAATGTTGCAGTGCGAAGAGATTGGAGACTGAGGTGCAGAGGGTCATTGCAGAGAGAAGAGGATGGAGACTGGGGTGCACTAGGCCTGTTACAGAGAGCAGAAATTCGAGACTGGTGTGCAGAAGGATCATAGCAGAGAGCAGAGTTTGGAGACTGAGGTGCAGAAGGATCCTTGCAGAGAGCAGAGGTTTGAGACTGTGGTGCAGAACGATCTTTACAGAGAGCAGAGGATGAAGACTGCGGTACAGAAGGAAAGTTACAGAGAGCATAGATGGAGACTGGGGTTCAGAAGAAATGTTAGAAAGCAGAGCTAGGATACTGGGGTGCAGAAGGAATGTTTCAGAGAGCAGAAGGTGGAGACTGCGGTGCAGAAAAACTTTTGCAGAGAGCAGAAGTTGGAAAGTGGGGTGCAGAAGAACTGATACAGAAAGCAGATGTTGGAGACTGGGCTGCAGAATAACTGATATGGAAAAAAGTGTTTTGAAACTGGGGTGCAGAAGGACTGTTGCAGAGAACAGTGGTTAAATTCTGGGGTTCAGTAGGATCGTTGCAGAAAGCAGAGGTTGGAGACTGAGGTGCAGAAGAACTGTTATAGAGAGCAAAGTTTGGAAACCGGGGTGAAGAAGTATCTTCACTTTGCAGAGGTCAGAGACTGGGGTTCAGAAGGACTGTTGCAGAGAGCAGAGGATGAAGACTGAGGTGCAGAAGGATCATTGCATAGAGAAGAGGTTGGAGACTGTTGGGAAGAAGGACTGATGCAGAGAACAGAGGTTGGAGACTGGGGTGCAGAATGACCGTTGCAAAGAGCAGAGTTTGGAGACTGAGGTGCAGAAGGATTGTTAGAAAGCAGTGCTAGGATACTAGGGTGCAGAAGGAATGTTGCAGAGAGCAGAAGGTGGAGACTGAGGTGCAGAAGGACTTTTGCAGAGAGCAGAATTGGAAACTGGGGTGTGGAAGGACTGTTACAGAAAGCAGACGTTGGAGACAGGGGTGCAGAATAACTGATATGGAAAAAAGTGTTTTGAAACTTGGGTGCAGAAGGACTGTTGCAGAGAACAGAGGTTGGATTCTGGGGTTCAGTAGGACCGTTGCAGAGAGCAGAGGTTGGAGACTGAGGTGCAGAAGGACTGTTATAGAGAGCAAAGTATGGAAACCGGGGTGAAGAAGGATCTTACAGAGAGCAGAGTTCGGAGACTGGGGTGCAGAAGGACTGTTGCAGAGAGCATGGTTGAAGACTGAGGTGCAGAAGGATCATTGCATAGAGAATACATTGGAGACTTTGGGGCAGAAGAACTGATGCAGAGAACAGAGGTTGGATACTGGCGTGCAGAAAAACCATTGCAAAGAGCAGAGTTTGGAGACTGACGTGCAAAAGGATTGTTAAAAAGCAGAGCTAAGATACTGGGGTGCAGAATGAATGTTGCAGAGAGGATAAGGAGAAGACTGAGGTGCAGAAAGACTTTAGCAGAGAGCAGAGGTTGGAAACTGGGGTTCAGAAGGACTGTTACAGAGAGCAGAGTTTGGAGACTTGGGTGCAGAATCACTGATATGGAAAAAAGTGTTTAGAAACTGGGGTGCAGAAAGACTGTTGCAGAGAACAGAGGTTAAATTCTGGGATTCAGTAGGACCGTTGCAGAGAGCAGAGGTTGGAGACTGAGGTGCAGAAGGACTTTTATAGAGAGCAAAGTTTGGAAACCGGGGTGAAGAAGGATCTTACAGAGAGCAGATGTCGGAGACTGGGGTGCAGAAGGACTGTTGCAGAGAGCAGAGTTTGGAGACTGGGGTGCAGAAGACCTGGTAGAGAGAATACGTTGAAGACTTTTGTGCAGAAAGATTGTTACAGATAGCACAGTTCAGAGACTGTGGTGCAGAAGGATCGTTGCAGAGATCAGAGATTTCAAATGAGGCTTAGAAGGACTGTTACAGAGAGCAGAGGCTGGAATCTGAGTTGGAGAAGGACTGTTTCAGAGAGCAGATATTGGATCCTGGGGTGCTGAAAGATTGTTGCTGAGAGCACAGGTTGGAGACTGGGCTGCAGAAGGCCTGTTACAGAGAGCAGAGGTTGAAGACTGGGGTGCAGAAGGCCTGTTGCAAAGAGCAGAGGTTGGAGACTAGGGTGCAGAAGGATTGTTACAGAGAGCAGAGGTTGAATACTGGGGTGCAGAAGGACCATTACAAAGAGCAAAAGTTGAAGACAGAGGTGCAGAAGGACTTTTACAGAGAGCAGAGTTTGGATACTGGGGTTCAGAAAGACTTTTACAGAGAGAAGAGTTTGGAAACTGAGGTGCAGAAGGATCATTGAAGAGAGAAATGTTTGGAGACGAGGGTTCAGAAAACCTGTTAGAGAGAGCAGAGTTTTGAGACTGGGGTACAGAAGACCTTGTACAGAGAGCAGAGGTTGGAGATTGAGGTTCAGAAGGATTGTTACAGATAGAACAATTTGGAGACTGGGGTGCAGAATTATCGTTGCAGAGAGCAGAGGTTTCACACTGAGGCTTAGAAGGACTTTTACAGAGAGCAGAGGTAAAAATCTTAGGTGCAGAAGAACTGTTAAAGAAAGCAGAGGTTGGCAATTGGCATGCAGAAAGACCGTTATAGAGAGAAGAAGTTGGAGACTGGGGTTCAGAAAACCTGTTACAGAGAGCAGATTTTGGAGACTGGGGTGCAGAAGGACTATTATAGAAAGCGAAGTTTGGAGACTGAGGTGCAGAAAGACTTATACAGAAAGCAGAGGTTGGATACTGAAGTGCAGAAGGACTGTTACAGAGAGCAGAGTTTGGAGACTGAGGTGCAGAAGGATTGTTATAGAGAGCAGAGGTTTGAGACTGAAGTGCAGAAGGACTCCTACAGAGAACAGAGGTTGGAGACTGGGGTGCAGAAGGATTATTGCAGAGAGCAGAGGTTGGAGACTGAGGGGCAGAAGGATCGTGGCAGAGAGCAGAGGTTTCAGACTGTGATGCAGAAAGATCATTACAGAGAGCAGAGGTTTGAGACTGGGGTGCAGAAGGACAGTTACAGAGAGCACAGATGGAGATTGGGGTGCAGAAGAAATGTTACAGAGAGCACAGATGTTACAGAAAGACAGTTACAGAGAGCACAGATGGAGACTGGGGTGCAGAAAAAATGCAGAGAGCAAAAGTTTGAGACTGTGGTGCAGAAGGACTGTTACTGAGAGCCGAGGTTGGAGACTGCGGTACAGAGGACTGTTACAGAGAGTAAAGGTTGGAGACTTAGGTGCAGAAAGACTGATGCAGATAACAGAGGTTTGTGACTGGGGTGCAGAAGAACCGTTTCAGAGAGCAGAGTTTGGAGACTGAGGTGCAGAAGGATTTTAACAGAGAGCAGAGGTTGAAGACTTGGGTGCAGAAGGACTGTTACAGAGAGCAGAGGATGGAGACTGAGGTGAAGAAGAATCGTTGAAGACAGAAGAGGTTTGAGTCTGGGTTGCAGAAAGCCTGTTACAGAGTGCAGAGTTTGAAGAGTGGGATGCAGATGGTCTGTTACAGAGAGCAGAGTTTTGAGCCTGGGGTGCAGAAGAAATGTTACATATAGCACAGTTAAGAAACTGGGTTGCAGAAGGATCTTATAGAGAGCATTATAGAGTCTGAGGTTCAGAAGTTTTGTTACAGAGAGCAAAGTTTGGAAACTGGGGTGCAGAACGATTGGTGCAGAGAGCAGAGTTTTCAGACTGAGGTGCAGAAGGACTTTTGAACAGAGCAGATATTGGATCCCGGGGTGCTGAAGGATTGTTGAAGAGAGCACAGGTTGGAGACTGGGTTGCTGAAGGCCTGTTACACAGAGCAGAGGTTGAAGACTGGGGTGCAGAAGGCCTGTTACAGAGAGCAGAGTTTGGAGACTCAGGTGCACAAAGACTGTTACAGAGAGAAGAGTTTTAAGAATGGGTTGCAGCAGGATCTTACAGAGAGCAGATTTTGGAGACTGAGGTGCAGAAGGACTTTTATAGAGAGTAGAGGTTGGAGACTTAGGAGCAGAAGGACTGTTGTAGAGAGCAGAGTTTGGAGACTGAGGTCCGGAAAAATTTGTACAGAGATCAGAGGGTGGAGACTGGGGTGCAAAAGTAGTGTGACAGAGAGCAGAGTTTGGGGATTGGGGTGCAGAAAAACTGTTACCGAGAGCAGATGTTGGAGACTGGGGTGCAGAAGGACTGTTGCAGAGAGCAAAGTTTGGAGAATTAGGTGCAGAAGGACTGTTACAAAGAGCAGCGGTCAGAAACTGGGGTGCAGGACCATTGCAGAGAGCAGAAGTTGGAACCTGGGGAGAATAAGGACCATTGAGGAGAGCAGATGTTGGACACTGGGGTGCAGAAGGACTATTACAGAGAGCAGAGTTTTAAGAATGGGTTGCAGAAGGATCTTAAAAAAGCAGATTTTGGAGACTAAGGTGCAGAAGGACTTTTACAGAGAGTAGAGTTTGGAGACTTAGGAGCATAAGGACTGTTGTAGAGATCAGAGGTTGGAGACTGAGGTCCAGAATGATTGTTACAGAGATCAAAGGGTGGAGACTGAGGTGCAGAAGGAGTGTTACAGAGAGAAGAGTTTGGTGACTGGGGTGCAGAAGGACTGTTGAAGAGAGCAGAGTTTGGAGACTTAGGAGCAGAAGGACTGTTGTAGAGAGCAGAGGTTGGAGACGGAGGTCCAGAAGGATTGTTACAGAGATCAGAGGGTGTAGATTGGGGTGCAGAAGGAGTGTAACTGGAGCAGAGTTTGGAGATTGGGGTGCAGAAAAACTGTTACCGAGAGAAGAGGTTGGAGACTGGTGTGCAGAAGGACTGTTGCAGAGAGCAGAGTTTGGAGACTTAGGTGTGGAAGACTGTTACAAAGAGCAGCCGTCGGAAATGGGGTGCAGAAGGACCATTGCAGAGAGCAGAAGTTGGAACCTGGGGAGAATAAGGATCGTTGCAGAGAGCAGATGTTGGAAACTGGGGTGCAGAAGGACTGTTACAGAGAGCAAAGTTATAAGAATGGTTTGCAGAAGGATCTTATAAGGAGCAGATTTTGGAGACTGAGGCGCAGAAAGACTTTTACAGAGAGTAGAGGTTGGAGACTTAGGAGCAGAAGGACTGTTGTAGAGAGCAGAGGTTGGAGACTGAGGTCCAGAATGATTGTTACAGAGATCAGAGGGTGGAGACTGCGGTGCAGAAGGAGTGTTACTGAGAGCTGAGTTTGGAGATTGGGGTGCAGAAAAACTGTTACCGAGAGCAGAGTTTGGAGACTGGGGTGCAGAAGGATCATTGCAGAGAGCAGTGGTTTGAGACTTTGGTGTAGAAGGACTGTTGCAGAGAGAAGAGGATAGAGACTGGGGTGCAGAGAAACTGTTGCAGAGAGCAGAGGTTGGAGACTGAGGTGCAGAAGGACTGTCACAGAGAGCAGAGGCTGGAGACTGGGGTGCAGAATAACTAATATGGAAAGTAGAGTTTGGAGACTGGGGTGCAGAAGGACCGTTACAGACAGCAGAGGTTGGAGACTGCAGTACAGAAGAACTGTTACAGAGAGCAGAGTTTGGAACCTGGGGTGCAGAAGGACTGTTACAGAGAAGAGAGGTTGGAAACTGGGGTCCAGAAGGGCTGTCACATAGAGCAGAGGTTAAAGACTGTGTTGCAGAAGGATTGTTACAGAGAGCTGAGGTTGAAAACTGAGGTGCAGAATGATCGTTGAAGAGAGCAGAGTTTGGAGCCTGGGGTGCAGAAGGATTGTTGCAGAGAACAGAGTCTGGAAACTGGGGTGCAGAAGGGCTTTCACAGAGAGCACAGGTTAAAGACTGTGTTGCAGAAGGATTGTTACAGAGAGCCGAGGTTGAAACCTGAGGTGCAGAACGATCATTGCAGAGAGCAGAGGTTGGAGACTGGGGTGCAGAAGGACTGTTGCAGAGAGCAGAGGTTGGAGACTGAGATGCAGAAAGATCGTTGCAGAGAGAAAAGGTTGGAGACTGGGGTGCAGAAGGCCTGTTACAGAGAGCAGAATTTGGAGACTGGGGTGCAGAAGACCTGTTACAGAGTGCAGAGTTTGGAGACTGGGGTGCAGACGGATTGTTGCAGAGAACAGAGGTTTCAGACTGAAGCTTAGAAGGACTTATACAGAGAGAAGAGTTTGGAATCTGAGGTTCTGAAGGACTGTTACTGAATGTAGAGGTTGGCAATTCACTTGTAGAAGGATCGTTATAGAGAGAAGAGGTTGGAGACTGCGGTACAGAAGGACTGTTACAGAGAGCAGAGTTTGGAGACTGGGGTGCAGAAAGACCGTTGCAGGGAGCAGATGTTGGACACTGGGATAGAGAAGAACTGTTACAAAGAGCAGACGTTAAAGACTGAGGTGCAGAAGGATTGTTACAGAGAGCAGAGGTGGAGACTGTGAGGCAGAAGGACCATTACAGAGAGCAAAGGTTGGAGACTGAGGTGCAGTAGAACATTTACAGAGAGCAGAGTTTGAATACTGGAGTGCAGAAGCACTGCTACAGAGAGCAGAGTTTGGAGACTGGGATGAAAAAGGATCTTCCAGAGAGCATAGTCTGGAGACTGGTGTGCAGAAGGACTGTTGCAGAGAGTTTGGAGACTGAGGTGCAGAAGGATCGTTGCAGAGAGAAGAGGTTGGAGACTGGAATAGAGAAAGACTGTTACAGACAGCAGAGGTTGGAGCCTGAGGTGCAGAAGGATCGTTTCAGAGAGTAGAGGTTGGAGACTGGGGTGCAGAAAAACCGTTACAGATTGCAGAGTTTGGATACTGAGGTGAAGAAAGACTTTTACAGAGAGGAGAGGTTGGAGACTGGGGTGTCAAAGGATTCTTACAGAGAGCAGAGAATGGAGACTGGGGTGCAGAAGGAGTGTTACAGAGAGCAGAGTTCGGAGATTGGGGTTCAGAAGAACTGTTACAGAAAGCAGAGTTTGGAGACTGTGGTGCAGAAGGCCTGTTACAGAGAGCAGAGTTTGGAGATGAGGTGCAGCAGGATCATTACCGAGAGCAGAGGGTTGAGACTGAGGTTCAGAAGGATTGTTACAGATAGCAGATTTTTGACCCTGATGTGCAAAACAACTGTTACAGAGAGCAGAGCTTGGAGTATGGGGTGCAAAAGGACTGTTGCAGAGAGAAGAGTTTGAAGACTGGGGTGCAGAATAATCGTTGCAGACAGCAGAGGTTGGAGACTGAGGTGCAGAAGGATCGCTAAAGAGAGCAGAGTTTGGAGACCAGGGTGCAGTAGGATAGTTACAGAGAGCACAGGTTGGAGACTGGGGTGCAGAAGCAATGTTGCAGAGTGCAGAGGTTGGAGACTGGGATGCAGAAGTACTGTAGCAGAGAGAAGAGGGTGGAGACTTGGGTGTAGAAGGACTGTTGCAGAGAGAAGACGTTGAAGACTTGGATGCAGAAGGATCGTTGCAGAGAGCAGAGGTTGGAGACTGGGGTGTAGAAGGACTTTTGCAGAGAGCAGAGGTTCAAGACTGGGGTGCAGAAGGACTGTTGTGGAGAGCAGATGTTGGAGACTGAGGTGCAGTAGGACTGTTAAAAAGAGCAGAGGGTTTACACTGTGGTGCAGAATAACTGATACGGAAAGTAGAGTTCTTAGTCTAGTGTATAGAAGGACTGTTACAGAGAACAGATTTTGTAGCCTGGGGTGCAGAAGGTCTGTTGCGGAGAACAGAAGTTGGAGACAGGGGTGCAGAAGGGCCGTTGCAGAGAGATGAGGTTGGAGACTGAGGGGCAGAAGGCCTGTTACAGAGAGCAGAGTTTGAACACTGTTTTGCAGAAGACCTGTTACATAGAGCAGAGTTTGGAAACTTGGATGCAGAAGGATTGTTATAGATAGCACAGTTTGGAGACTGGGGTGTAGAAGGATCGATGCAGAGAGCAGAGCTTTCAGACTGATTTCTAGAAGGACTGTTACAGAGAGGAGAGTTTGGAGTCTTAGGTCCAGAAGAACTGTTATAGAAAGCAGAGGTTTGTAATTCGGGTGAAGATGGACCGTTACAAAGAGAAGAGGTTGAAGACTGCGATACAAAAAGACTATTACAGAGAGAAGAGGTTGGAGACTGGGTTGAAGAAGGATCATTGCAGAGAGCAGATGTTGTAGACTGGGGTGCAGAAGGACTGTTAGAGAGAGCATAGGATGGAGACTGAGTTGCAGAAGGACAGTTACAGAGAGCACAGGTTGGAGAGTGGGGTGGAGAATAAATGTTGAAGAGAGCAGAGTTTGGAGACTTGGGTGCATAAGGACTGATGCAGAGAGCAGAGGTTCGAGACTGGGGTGCAGAAGTACCGTTGCAGAGAGCAGAGGTTGGAAACTAAGGTGCAGAAGGATCGTTACACAGAGCAGAGTTTGGTTCCTGGGGTGTAAAAGGACTGTGGCAGAGAACAGAGGTTGGAGACTGAGGTGCAAAAGGACTGATACACAGAGCAGAGGTTGGAGACTGGGGAGCAGAAGAACTGATACACAAAGCAGAGGTTGGAGACTGGGGTTAAGCAGGACCGTTAGAGAGAGAAGAGTTTGGAGACTCCAGAAAAGAAGGATTTTACAGAGAGCAAAGTTTGGAGACTGCGATGCAGAAGGACTGTTGCAGAGAACAGAGGGTGGAGACTGGGGTGCAGAAGGATTCTTACAGAGAGCAGAGTTTGGAGACTGGAGTGCAGAAGGACCGTTGCAGCGAGCAGATGTTGGAGACTGGGGTTCAAAAAGACTGTTAGATAGAGCAGAGTTTTGAGACTGAGGTGCAGAAGGATCGTTTCATAGAGTAGAATTTGAAGACTGGGGTGCAGAAGGACTGTTACAGATTGCAGAGGTTGGAGACTGAGGTGCAGAAGGACTTTTACACCGAGGAGGGGTTGGAGACCGGGGTGTCAAAGGATTCTTACAGAGAGCAGATGATGGAGACTGGGGTGCAGAAAGAGTGTTACAGAGAGCAGAGTTTGGAGATTGGGGATCAGAAGAACTGTTACAGAGATCAGAGGTTGGAGACTGTAGGGCAGAAGGCCTATTACAGAGAGCAGAGTTTGGAGATGAGGTGCAGAAAGATTGCTACAGAGAGCAGAGGTTGGACACTGATGTGCAGAAGGATTTTTACAGAGAGCAGAGGTTGGAGACTGGGATGCAGAAAAATCTTTGTCTTGAGCAGAGGTTGGAGATGGATGTGCAGAACGATTGCTACCGAGAGCAGAGTTTGGAGACCTGCGTGCAGTAGGATAGTTACAGAGAGCACAGGTTGGAGACTGGGGTGCCGAAAAAATGTTGCAGAGAGCAGAGGTTGGAGACTGGGGTGCAGAAGGACTTTAGCAGAGAGCAGAGGTTGGATACTGTGGTGTAGAAGGACTGTTGCAGAGAGCAGACGTTCGAGACTGGGATGCAGAAGAATCGGTGTAGAGAGCAGATGTTGGAGACTGGTGTATAAAAGGACTTTTGCAGAGAGCAGAGGTTGGACACTGGGGTGCAGAAGGACTGATACAGAGAGCAGAGGTTTTAGACTGGGGTGCAGAATAACTGATATGCAAAGTAGAGTTTAGAGACTGGGGTGCATAAGGACTGTTACAGAGAACAGAGTTTGTAGCCTGGGGTGCAGTAGGTCAGCTGCAGAGAACAGAGGTTGGATACTGGGGTGTAGATGGACTTTTGCAGAGAGCAGAGGTTGGAGACTGGCGTGCAGAAGGCCTGTTACAGAGAGCACAGTTTGGAGACTGGGTTGCAGAAGACCTGTTACAGAGAACAGATGTTGGAAACTGGGGTGCAGAAAGATTTTTATAGATAGCACAGTTTGGAAACTGAGGTTTAGAAGAATTGTTGCAGAGAGCAAAGGTTTCACACCGAGGCTAAGAAAGACTGTTACAGAGAGCAGAGGTTGGAGTCTGAGGTGCAGAAAGACTTTTTCAGAAAGCAGATGTTGGCAATTGGTGTGAAGAAGGACCGTTATAGAGAGAAGAGGTTGGAGACTGCGGTACAGAAGGACTGTTACAGAGAGCAGAGTTTGGAGTCTTGGGTGCAAAAGGACCGTAGCAGAGAGCAGATGTCGAAGACTGGGGTGCAGAAGGACTGTTATAGAGAGGAGACGTTGGAGACAGAGGTGCAGAAGGATTGTAACAGAGAGCAGAGATTGGAGATTGAGGTGTAGATATACGGTTGCAGAGAGCAGAGGATGGAGACTGGGGTGCAGAAGGAGTGTTATAGAGAGCAGAGTTTGGAGATTGTGGTGCAGAAGAACTGTACAAAGAGCCGAGGTTGTAGACTAGGGTGCAGAAGGATTGTTACAGAGAGACGAGTTTGGAGATTCGGGTGCAGAAGGACTTTTACAGAGAGCAGAGGTTCGAGACTGGCGTGCAGAAGAACTGTTACAGAGAGCAGAGTCTGAAGACTGGGGTGCAGAAGGCCTGGTACAGAGAACAGATGTTGGAGACTTAGTTGCAGAAGGACTGTTATATAGAGCAGAGGTTTGAGACTGAGGCACAGAAGGATCAGTACAGAGAGCAGGGTTTGGAGACTGAGGTGCAGATGGACTGTTACAGAGAGAAGAGGTTTAAAACCTAGGTGCAGAAAGATTGTTGCAGAGAGCAGAGGTTGGAGACTGAGGTGCAGAAGGATCTTTACAGAGAGCAGAGGTTGGAGACTGGGGTCAGAAAGACATTTACGGAGACCACAGTTTGGAGACTGGGGTGCAGAAAGATCGCTACAGAGAGAAGAGGTTGAAGACTCTGGTACAAATGGATCGTTACAGAGAGCAGAGGTTTTAGACTGGGGTGCAAAATGAATGTTACAGAGAGCACAGTTTGGAGACCTGTGTGTAGAAGAAATGTTGCAGAGAGAAGAGGTTGGAGATTGGGGTGCAGAAGGACTGTTGCAGAGAGCAGAGGTTGGAGACTGGGGTGCAGAAGGATCATTACAGAGAGCAGAGGTTGGAGACTGCAGTACAGAAGGACTGTTACAAAGAGCACAGGTTTGAGACCGGGGTGCAGAAAGACTGTTGCAGAGAATAGAGTTTGGAGACTGCGGTGCAGAAGAATCTTACAGAGAGTAGAGGTTGGAGACTGGTTTGCAGGAGGACTGTTGCAGAGAGAAGACGTGGGATACTGGGGTACAGAAGGACTGTTACAGAGAGCAGAGTTTGGAGACTGCGGTGCAGAAGGATCTTACAGAGCGTAGAGTTTGGAGAACTGGGTGCAGAAGGACTGTTGCATAGAGCAGAGTTTGGAGACTGGGGTGCACAAGGACTGTTACAGAGAGCAGAGGTTGGAGACTGTGGTGTAGAAGGATCTTACAGAGAGTAGAGGTTGGAGACTGGTGTGCAGTAGGACTTTTACAGAGAGCAGAGGTTAGAGACTGGGGTGCAGAATGACTGTTACAGATAACACAGTTTGGAGACTTGGTTGCAGAAGGATCATACAGAGAGCATTTTGCAGACAGAGGTGCATAAGGAGTTTTACAAGAGCAAAGGTTTAAGACTGGGATGCAGAAAGATTGTTGCAGAGAGCAGCGTTTTCAGACTGAGGTGCAGAAGGACTGTTACAGAGAGCAGAGTATGGAGACTGGTGTGCAGAAGGCCTTTTACAGAGAGCAGAGGTCTGAGACTGGGGTGAAGAAGGACTGTTACAGATAGCACAGTTCGGAGCCTGGGGTACAGAATGATCATTGCAGAGAGCAGAGGTTACAGACTGAGGTGCAGATGGACTGTTATAGAGAGCATAATTTGTAGTCTGAGGGGCAGAAGGACTATTACAGAAAGAAGAGTTTGGCAATTGGGGTGCAGAAAGACCGTTACAGAGAGAAGAGTTAGGAGACTTCGGTACAGAAGGACTGTTACAGAGAGCAGAGTTTGGAGACTGGGGTGCAAAAAGACCATTGCAGAGAGAAGATCTTGGAGATTGGGTGCAGAAGGCCTGTTAAAGAGAGCAGAGTTATAAGACTGGGGTGCTGAAGGCCTGTTACAGAGAGCAGAGTTTGGAGACTCGGGTGCAGAAGGACTGTTACATCGAGTAGAGTTTGGAGACTGAGGAGCAGAAAGAACGTTGTAGAGAGCAGAGGTTGTAGACTGCTGTCAAGACGAATTGTTACAGAGATCAGAGGGTGGAAACTGGAGTGCAGAAGGTGTGTTACAGAGAGCAGAGTCTGGAGATTGGTGTGCAGAAGAACTGTTACAGAAAGCAGAGTTTGGAGACTGGGGTGCAGAAGCACTAATACAAAAAGTATAGGTTGGAGACTGGGGTGTACAAGGACCTTTAAAGAGAGCAGAGTTTGGAGACTGCTGTACAGAAGGACTGTTACAGGGAGCAGAGTTTAGAGACTGGGGTTCTAAAGGACTGTTTCAGAGAGCAGATGTTGTAGACTGGTGTGCAGAAGGATCTTAGAGAGAGCATAGTTTGGAGACTGAGCTGCATAAGGACTGTTACAGAGAGCAGAGGTTGAAGACTGGGGTGCAGAAGATCATTGCAGAGATTAGAATTTGGAGACTGAGGTGCAGAATGATGGTTGAGGAGAGCAGAGGATGGAGACTTTGGTGGACAACGATACTTGCAGAGAGCAGATGTTGGATACCTGGGTGCAGAAGGACTGTTTCATAGAGCAGAGATTGGAGATTGAGGTACAGAAGGACTGTTACAGAGAGCAGAGTTTGGATACTGGGCTGAAGATGGATTATTGCAGAGAGCAGAGTTTTCAGACTGAGGTAAAGAAGAACTTTTTCAGAGAGAAGATGTTGGAGACTGGGGTTCACAAAGACTGTTGCAGAGAGCAGAGTTTGGAGACTGGTGTGCAGAAGAATCTTTGCAGAGAGCAGAGGTTGGAGCATGAGGTGCAGAAGGATCTTTGCAAAAAGCACAGGTTGGAGACTGGGGTGCAGAAGGAATTTTGTGGAGAGCAGTATTTAGAGACTTGGTTGGAGAAGGACTGTTGTAGAAAGCAGAGGTTGGAGACTGAGGTGCAGAAAGACTGTTACATTGAGCAGAAGTTGGAAACTGGGGTGCCGAAGGACTTATAGAGAAAGCAGATGTTGGAGACTGGGATGCAGAAGGACCGTTACAGAGGGCAATGTTTGAAGAATCTGGTACAGAAGGACAGTTAGAGCAAGCAGAGGTTGAAGATTGGTGTGCAGAAAGATCTTAAAGAGAGCAGATGTTGGAGACTTGGGTGCAAAAGGACTGTTGTAGAGAGCAGAGTTTGGAGACTGAGGTACAGAACGACTGTTACTAAGAGCAGAGGTTGGAGACTGCGTGCAGAAGGATTATTCAGAGAGCAGAGATTTCAGACTGAGGTACACAAGAACTGTTGCAGAGAGAAGATGTTGTAGACTGGGTTACACAAGGACTGTTACAGCGAGCACAGGTATGAGACTGGGGTTTAGAAGGATCGTTGCAGAGAGCAGAGGTTGGAGACTGGGGTGTAGATGGACTGACACAGAGAGAACAGTTTGGAGACTGGGGTGCAGAAGGTCTGTCACAGAGAGCAGAGTTTGGAGACTGGGGTAATGAAGGACTGTTACAGAGAGCAGAGTTTGGAGACTAAGTTGCAGAAGGATCTTACAGAGAGCAGAGGTTGGAGACTCAAGTGCAGAAGCACTGTTACATAGAGTGGAGGTTGGAGACTGAGGTGCAGAAGGACAGTTGCAGAGAGCAGAGGTTGGAGACTGAGGTGCAGAAGGACTGTTGCGGAGAGAAGAGGTTTTAGACTTGGATGTAGAAGGACTGTTGCAAAAAGTAGACGTTGGAGATTGGGGTCCAGAAGGACTGTAGCAGAGAGCAGACTTGAAGACTAAGGTGCAGAAGTACAGTTACACAGAGCAGAGGTTGGAGATTGGGGTGCAGAAGGACTGATACAGAAAGCAGAAGTTAGAGACTCAGGTGCAGAAGTACCCTTAGAGAGAGCAGAGGTTGAAGAATGCAGTACAGAAGAACTGTCACAGAGAGAAGAGATTGGAGATTGGGGTGGAGAATGACTGTTGAAGAGAGCAGATGTTGGAGACTGGGGTTCAAAAGGACTGCTGCAGAGAGCAGAAGATGGAGAGTGGGGTGAAGAAGAACTGTTGCAGAGAGCACAGGTTGGAGACTGATGTGCAGAAGTAATGTTGCATAGAGCAGAGGTTGGAGACTGGGGTGCAGAAGTACTGTAGCAGAGAGCAGAGGTTGGAGACTGGGATGCAGAAGGACTGTTGCAGAGAGCAGAGGATAGAGACTGGTGTGTAGAAGGACTGTTGCTGAGAGCAGAGGTTGGATACTGAGGTGCAGAGTGGTCGATGAAGAGAGAAAAGTTTGGAGACTGGGGTGCAGAAGGCCTGTTAAAGAGAGCAGAGTTTGGAGACTGGGGTTCAGAAGAGTTGTTACACAGAGCAGAGGTTGGAGACTGGGGTACAGATAGCACATTTTGGAGACTGGGGTGCAGAAGGATCGCTGCAGTGAGCAGAGGTTTCAGACTGAGGCTTAGAAGGACTGTTATAGAGAATAGAGTTTGGAATCTTAGGTGGAGAAGGACTGTTACAGAAATCAGAGGTTGGCAACTGGGGTGCCAAATGACCATTTTAGAGAGAAGAGGTTGGAGACTGCAGTAAAGAAAGACTGGTAGAGAGAGCAGAGTTTGGAGACTTTGGTGCAAAAGGACCGTTGTAGAGAGCAGATTTTGGAGTCTAGGGTGCAGAAGGACTGTTACAGAGAGCAGACGTTGGAGACTAAAGTGCAGAAGATTGTTAGAGAGAGCAGAGGTTGGAGACTGGGGTACAGAGGGACCATTAATAGAGCAAAGGTTGGAGACTGAGGTGCAGAAGGACTTTTACAGAGAGCAGAGGTTGGATACTGGGGTGCAGAAGAACTGTTACAGAGAGCAGAGGTTGGAGAAAGGGATGCAAAAGGATCCTACAGAGAGCAGAGTCTGAAGACTGGAGTGCAGAAGGACTGTTGCAGAGAGCAGAGGTTGGAAACTGAGGTGCAGAAGGATCGTTGCAGAGAGAAGAGGTTAAAGACTGGGGTGCAGAAAGACTGTTACAGAGAGCAGAGGTTGGAGACTGGGATCAGAAAGACAGTTACAGAGAGCAGTTTGGAGACTAGGGTGTAGAAGAAATGTTGCAGTGAGCAGAGATTGGAGATTGCGGTACAGAAGTAATGTTACAAAGATCAGAGTGTGGAGACTGGGGTTCAGAAGGAATGTCCCATAGAGCAGAGTTTGGAAACTGGGGTGCCGAAGGATCTTACAGAGAGCAAAGGCTGGAGACTGGGGTGCAGAAGCACTGTTGCAAAGAGCAGAGGTTGAAGACTGAGGTGCCGAAGGATCGCTACAGAGAGCAGAGTTTGGAGACCGGGGTGCAATAGGATAGTTACAGAGGTTGGAGACTGGGGTGTAGAAGAAATGTTGCAGAGAGCAGAGGTTGGAGACTCGGGTGCAGAAGACTGTAGCAAAGAAAAGAAGTTGGAGACTGGGGTGTGGAAAGACTGTTGCAGAGAGCAGATTTTGGAGACTGAGATGCAGAAGGATCGTTGCAGAGAGCAGATGTTGGAGAGTGGTGTGTAGAAGGACTTTTGCAGAGAGCAGAGGTTTGAGACTGGGGTGTAGAATGACTGTTGCAGAGAGCAGAGGTTGTAGATTGAGGTGCAGAAGGATTGTTACAGAGAGCAGTGTTTTTAGACTGCGGTGCAGAATAACTTATATGGAAAGAAGAGTTCCGAGACGTGGGTGCAGAAGGACTGTTACAGAGAGCAGAGTTTGCAGCCTGGGTGCAGAAGGACTGCTGCAGAGAACAGAGTTTGGATACTGGGGTGCAAAAAAGCCGTTCCAGAGAGATGAGGTTGGAGACTGAGGTGCATAATGACTGTACAGAGAGCAAAGTTTGGAGACTGGGGTGCAGAAGAACCAATGCAGAGAGATGAGGTTCAAGATTTAGGTGCAGAAGATTGTTACAGAGAGCAGAGTTTGGATACTGTGGTGCATATGGACTATTACAGAGAGCAGAGGTTAGAGACTGGGGTGCAGAAAGACTGTTGCAGAGAGTAGATGTTGGAAACTGACGTGCAGAAAGATCGTTGCAGAGACGAGGTTGGAGACTGGAGAAGGCCTATTACAGAGAGGAGAGTTTGGAAACTGAAGTGAAGAAGGCCTTTTATAGAGAGCAGAGGTTGGAGGCTGGGGTGCAGAAGGACTGTTACAGATAGCACAGTTTGGAGACTGGGGTACAGAAGGATCGATGCAGAGAGCAGAGGTTTCAGACTGAGGTGCAGAAGGACTGCTACAGAGAGCATAATTTGGAGTCCGAGGTGCAGAAGGACTATTACAGAAAGAAGAGTTTGGCAATTGGGGTGCAGAAGGACCGTTACAGAGAGTAGAGGTTGGAGACTGCGGTACAGAAGGACTGTTACAGAGAGCAGAGTTTGGAGACTGAGATGCAGAAGAACCATTGCAGGTAGCAGAGGATGAAGCCTTGGGAGAAGAAGTATCATTGCAGAGAGCAGATATTTGAGACTGGGGTGCAAAAGGACTGTTCCAGAGAGTAGAGGTTGGAGACTGAGGTGCAGAAGGATCGTTACAGAGATCAGAGGTTGGAGACTGAGGTGCAGAAGGACTGTTACAGAGAGCAGAAGTTGGAGATTCTGGTTCAGAAGAACTGTTAAAGAGAGCAGAGTTTTTAGACTGGTGTTAAGAAGGATTGTTGCAGAGTGCATAGGTTTTATTCGGGTGCAGGAGGACTGTTACAGAGAGTATAGCTTGGAGACTGGTGTGCAGAAGAACTGTTACAGAGAGCAGAGGTTGGAGACTGCGGTGCAGAAGGCCTGTTACAGAGAGCATTGTTTGGAGACTGAGGTTCAGAAGGATTCTTACAAAGAGCAGAGATTGGATACTTAGGTTTAGAAGGACTGTTAAAAAGAGAAGAGATTGGATACTGAGTTGCAGAAAGATTGTTACAGAGAGCGGAGGTTAGAGACTGAGGTGCAGAAGGACTGTTCCAGAGACCAGAGTTTGATGCTTGATGTGCAGAAGTATCGTTGCAGAGAGCAGAGGTTGGAGATGAAGGTGCAGAAGTACTTACAGACAGCAGAGGTGGGAGACTGGGTGCAGAAAGACAGTTACAGAGAGCACAGGTTTGAGACTGGGGGGCAGAAGAAATGTTGCAGAGAGCATAGATTTGAGACTGTGGTGCAGAAGCACTGTTTCAGAGAGCAGAGGTTGGAGACTGAGGTGCAGAAGGACTGTTACAGAGAGCAGAGGTTGAAGACTGGGTTTCAGAACGAATGATACACAAAGCAGAGTTTGGAGACTGCAGTATAGATGGACTGTTACAGAGAGTAGAGGTTGGAGACTGGGGTGAAGAAGGACTGTTCCAGAGCACAGAGGTTGGAGACTGGGGTGCAGAAGAACCGTTGCAGAGAGCAGAGTTTGGAGACTGAGGTGCAGAAGGTTTGTTACAGAGAGCAGAGGTTGGATACTGTGGTGCAGACGGACTGTTACAGAGAGAAGAGTTTGGAGACTGGGGTGCAGAAGGATCTTAGAGAGAGCAGACGTTGGAGACTGATGGCAGAATGACTGTTGCAGACAGAAGAGGTTGGAGACTGAGGTGCAGAATGATCGTTTCAGAGAGAAGAGGTTGGAGACTGGGGTTAAGAAAGCCTGTTACAGAGAGCAGAGGTTGGAGACTGGAGTGCTGAAGGCCTGTTAAAGAGAGCAGATTTTGGAGACTGGGGTGCAGAAGGCCTGTTACAGAGAGCAGAGTTTGGAGACTGTGTTGCAGAATGATTGTTGCAGAGAGCAGAGTTTTCAGACTTAGGTGCAGTAGGACTGTTGCAGAGAGCAGATGTTTGAGAGTGGGGTGTAGAAGGACTATTTCAGAGAGCAGAACTTGGAGACTGGAGTGCATAAAGCTTCTTGAAGGGAGCAGAGGTTGGAGACTGGGGTGCAGAAGGCCTGTTACAGATATCACAGTTTGGAGATTGGTGTGCAGAAGGATATTATACAGAGCAAAGTTTGGAGACTGAGGTGCAGAAAGACTGTTACAGAGAGCAGAGTTTTGAGACTGGGGTGTAGAATGATTGTTGCAGAGAGCAGAGTTTTCAGACTGAGGTACAGAAGGACTGTTGCAGAGAGCAGATGTTCGAGACTGGGTTGCAGAAGGAGTGTTTCAGAGAGTAGATCTTGGAGACTTGTGTGGAGAAAGATTGTTGCAGGGAGCAGAGGTTGGAGACTGGGTTGCAGAAGGCCTGGTACAGAGAGCAGAGCTTTGACACTGTGGTGCAGAATGATTGCTGATACCTGGTGAGCCTCCTTCTGGACACCTACTTTTCCACACAGTCCATCAGGCCCTCTCTTCTCACCCTGCTCTCTTTTGGCTTTATGAGCACCTGTGACTTCCACAGTCACTCTAAGCCATGACTCCCAGGCCTATGTCCTGGGAACCTGTCCCGCTGCCTCCTGGAATCTTCTCGGGGAGACCCCGCAGGTACCCAGACTCCAGGCCCAACCTCCTTCCCTCTTTTTCTCTCCCCAGACATGCTCCTTCTCATTTTTTTATGTTTTAATGAGTCATCCCACTGCCACACAGCTACCCCATAGACCAGGTCCCCTCTTGTGTCCTCGTCACCAGGACCTTAAAGTGCTCCACCCAGGGCTCCTTTTCAGATGTCACATCTTCAAATGTCACATCTTCAGTTACCAGATATTTCCTTTTAATCTTTTTTTGGCACCCGATTACTCTCCCAGACTACTTGAAGGTATTCTAACAAAAGCACACGGACTGTAGGGATTATTATGGCTTAGAAATAAGGTATCCCCCCACCAAAAGCTCAAGGTCAGCCACAATAGCAGTGTTCAGAGGTGAAATGATTAGACTGTGAGACTTGTGACCTAATCTGTGGATCCATCCATTTTGTGGGTTAATTATCTGAAAGGCCCACTGTACTGAGAGGAGTATGGGAAGGTGGAGTGTTGCCAGGGACATGCCCTGGGGAATCACATCTTGTCCCCTCCGAACTGTCTCCTCCTCTCCCCTCCCCCACCCCAGCCTTCTGGCTGCCATGAGCTAGAAATGCTTCCATCCTTGTTCCCTTCCACCTCGGTGTCCCACCTCATCTCAGGCTGGCAGCAATGGGTCAGCTGGCCCCAGACCAAACCTCCAAGCCAGGAGGCCAGAGTGCATCTCCTCCTCCAGGTTGTTCTGGTCAAGCCTGTGGTAACTGTGGCAACTGTGGACTGACCCAGGGAGTAGGTGTTATGAGTGGATTTGGTTTCCTAAATTCACAGATTCTCTCATTTTCAGAGCTCAAGCCATTTCCTTCTGGATGGCCTGTTTCCAGCCTGCCCTCACCTAGAATGTGGTCTACTAGTGATTATTGAGATTCTCCAGCCGTCTTGGTCCTGCCCATTTGAACATGTTGCTGCAGATTAACAAGCCTGTTTGGGGTGCTCTCAGTTTATTCTGATAATGGTCTCTTTTTTCTCTTTTTTGTAGCTATGACAACATTGGAAATGAGCAATCAATCATTTGTCACTGAATTCATCTTTTTCGGATTTTCCAACCACTCCAACCTACAGGGCTGGTTGTTCCTGCTCTTTCTAGTCATTTACCTGACCACTCTCCTGCGGAACATGCTCATAATAGTGGCCACCAGGGTCAGTCCGGCTCTCCACACTTCAATGTACATTTTCCTCTGCAATTTGAGCTTCTTGGACGTCTGCTACACATCCACCACCCTCCCAGTACTGCTGGTGAACATCTTCTGGGAGAAGAAGGCCATTTCTTATGCAGGCTGCCTTTCCCAGATCTTCTTATTGGTGACAAGTGCTTGCACAGAAGGCGTCTTACTGGCTGTGTAGCCAGTATGACTGCTGTGTGGCCATCTGCCGTCCTCCTCAGTACCCAGTCATCATGAGTGTGAAGGTCTGTGTTGGCCTGGTTACTGGGTCTTGGCTGTGTGGGTTGGTGAATTTGGTCACACACACGGTGCTGGCCATAGCACTCACACTCTGTGGGCCCGACCATATCAGCCACTTTCTCTGTGACACTCCATTGCTCCTGAAGCTCTCCTGCTCAGACACCTCTGTCAACGAGTCTGCGCTCCACGTTGTCAGTGCCACCATGGGCCTGAGCCCGTGCCTCTTCAATGCAGGCTCCTACGCACTCATCATGGTGGCCATCCTGGGGATTCCCTCTGCCCAGGGCAGAAGGAAGGCCTTCTCCACCTGTGCATCCCCCCTCACTGTCGTGGTAGTCTTCTATGGAACAGCCAACTTCCACTATGAAAGGCCCAGAGAAGGCTGGACATGGACACCCTGGTCTCTGTGCTCTTCTGTGTGCTGACCCCCATGTTGAAGCCCATCATTCACAAACTGAGAAGCAATGAGGTCCAGAGTCCCCTGAGGAAGCTTGCTGGGAGACAGACTGTATAGTGAGATTAGAACTAGATAATGGTTTCATTCTATGAAATGTCTTAGTTGTAGAAATATGTGAACTCTTCAGCAGCAATTACAAGAGTGCTCTCTCCATACACAGTGTCTCATGAACACTGTGGTGCCCTTCAAACCAGGGGAAGCAAACTATGCTAAGTATGTGACACATTGTGACCTCACCTGGGTTCTCTAATCCATAGGTATTTCAGAATATTTTTATTACTTTTCTCTCCAAAAAAAGCCTATACCCGAACCAGTCGATCTCCTTTTCCCCAATATTGCAGCTCTAGCAAACACTAGTGAATGTGAAGTTCTATGTGCAATAGAACTTTGACTTGCATTTTTCTAATGGATCTTGATTCTAAGTTTTAAATAAACACAATTTCTGTGTTTCTCCTTCACATATGGAAAGACCCATGTATACACTCGATTTTCTGTGGATATTTTTAATGAAGTAATACCATATTCGCCTTTTGTATCTGACTCGTTTCACTTAGGATGTTTGCAATTTTCAGTTATATTGTAGCTTGTATTATTATTTTAGTTTATTCCTCCTTATTGTGACTGATTTCCATCTTACGAAATTGCCACATTTCTTTGTTCATTTCCCACTGGATAGTAATTTTTACTTTGTGTCTGAGTGGGTGTCGTACTGCAGATTGAACCTGGAGCCTCCTGCACACTAAACAATGTTCTACCACTAAGCCAAAGCCCAACCCTTTTAAAAAATTTTGTTTTAAGACAGGATCTTGCAAATTTCCCAGGTTGTCTGTGAATTTGTGATCCTCCTGCCTCAGCTTTTTGAGTAGCTAGATTACAGACCTGCCTGGTCATTTTCACTTTTTGACTAATATGAATAAGATTCGTATATATAATATGAACATTATATATAATATGAACATTATAGGAACATTCATGTACAAATCATTGGTGGACAACTTTTTATTTATCATGAGTTTGTAAGTAGGAGTGGAAGAGGTGAATCGTTAACTCCATATTTAACTTTCTAAAGAAGTTCCAGATCATTTTCAGACCAGTGGAACCAGCTTACCTTATTATTAGGAGTGGTGAATAAAGCTTCTGATTTCCTCACTCCCTTAACAACACATCATTATCATTCCTTTTATTGTGATGGCCCTGGAATGTGTGAAGTGCTTCATTAAATGTGCTTTAGCTTTGCCTTTCCCTGATGGCTTATAATTCTAAGATCTTTTAGGAGAGCTGTTAATGTGTCTCTCCTAAGCATGAGGAAAACCCTATTGTATTATGGGAAATTTTAAGTTTTAGAGACTTAACTCTTTATCTAATACTTTTATTTTTATTTTGTGCAGTAAAATACTACAAGACTTTCAAGCTTGTTGTCTTTTCTCCATCTGTGCCCGAAAGAGCTGTTTGATGACTCTTTTTTCCCCCTACTTTTAAACTCCATAGCAAGCAATTTATTCATCAGGTCATGAGCATCACCAGGATCATAAATTAAGGGGCACGAAGTCATACAGGGTTTGTTAAGGGATCAGCCCTTAGCAGGAGTGGATCAGCTGAAGATAGTGGGGATGCTTTTAATATTGTGGCTTCTGATATTTGTCCATCTGGCAAAGTATGTAACATGAAGGAAAAGCTTCATATGCCGTGCGAAATCCATCCAAGTAAGTGTACACCCACGCTGACCCCTTCTCTCCCTAGCGGGAAGGGAAGGCAGTCTTGAGGTTTTCAGCCACCCACAACTTCTTAGCAGAAATCTCACTCTGAACTTCACTCACCCACATCCCAGAAGAGAGAGGACGCTGATCTTCTAGCTGCATGCTGGGAACAGGTGATTGCCAAGACATTAATGAATCCAACAGCAAATTAACTGCTCTCCATTGTTGCAGTTTAACTCAAGCCTTTGCCCTTGAGTTGTGTTTGCACACTGAGGAGTCCTAGAGCAGCTGCAGAAGAAAGGTTCAATACATATTCCCAACAGGTCGGCCCCAGACCTCTATAAATGTCCATCACAGGAAAATGAATTGTGAGAGATCAGAGGATTTTGACTCCTTCATGAGGCCACAGATATGTGACAGGCAACTTTCAGAATAAGAGGTCCGTTTTGTGGTGAATGGAGACCAACAGCCAGTTTTACCAAAAGCTTTCTTTGCAGCCCAGATGCTAGTATGGAGAGCAGCAAGGGCCACACCAAAACCAGAAATCTATACCTCTCTGTGAGAGTTGCTGGTAAGTAGTTTATTTACCATCACAATTTTCAAAAACACTATCCCAGAATCAGGATATACCTACACCTTAAAAACATATTACAGAATATTGTACATATTTTCATTACCATTTTGATGGAATTTATGTAATGACCTATCATAGCACCTTTTCTATATGTGTCTAAGTTTCCACAATACTACTTGTATTGCCAGAGTAGAAATAACTTCAGAGGTTATCACAAAACCTGAGAGATTTAGCATGATACCTCCAGTACTGAAGAAAACCCAAAACATAACCAGAAACCCTGGGATGCCTAAATTCCTTAAGTGAGATGATGTGTGTGGAAAATTACTTATGGTAAACAATAGATAATGCTTAGTGTTAATCCTCTGCTTTTTTTTATTGGTTGTTCACAACATTACAAAGCTCTTGCATGGAAATGGAAAGAGCCCCTCATTGTTATAAAAATCCTCTGCTTTTGATGAGCAGGACAGAAAGGAATAATTTTTAGGGAGAAAGTATAGAAAAGTATAGGGACACATTCCCATTATGATACAATATAGCATAACAATAGACCTACCAAAATATCTCTTTTTAAAAAAATCCTTATTGTAGAAGAAGTTATGTTTAGAAACGTATTCATTCACTAACTAGGGGTTTTCATCTTTATCTTACAATACATGGATGCTTGGGGAGGGGAGTCGCAAGCAATTTATTAACTGTAATAAATCCCTGAAGCGTGTGAGTAATCTAATTAATACACAACCCCCCTTCTTTAGAAATATTATATTTTGGGGTCACTCATAAGTGACTTCATTCTCGGTCACCTGACTTTGAGATTACTGATTGGGAAAGAAAGATGCAGAGCTGCTTGTTCTGTGGGAACTGAGCCGATGGTCTCCATAAAGGATATGTTTAGGAGACAGGAGACACTGAGTTACTCAGAAGCCACTGGGCTATGCTGCCTCACTTATGCCCACAGAGGTTTATTTGTTCTCAGCAAGATATCTGCACCAGAACCACTGAACAGAAATGTCCTCTCGCCTCTGTCAAGTCTCTGTTAGATCCTTTAGGTCCCATACAGTACCATCTTTAAAGAATCTTTAAAAACTCTGCTCCACGGATGTACTTGACAGACCTTCTTCATTCTTCAAACCTTTACTGAGTGCACATTTACACAAGGTGTTTCCCTAGTGTTTAGAACACAACTGAGAGGCCCAACAAGGACCTGGAGGAGCGCATATTCAAGATGGAATGAGGGGCTTTGACAAGTATTAAGTGCTCCATTCCCAGGACTGCCCAAGGAAAAACTAAGGGAAAATAATGATTATTTGTAGATTACATAGAATTGTTACCATGTTTCCTGCACATATTGAGTTCGTCTTCCCATTAGATTGTAAGTTGGTTGAAGGACAGTGTCGGAGACCAGCTCCAACATGGGGTCTCCGAAGACGAAAGGATGGTGAGGAGTCAGCGAAAGAGGGGGTGAACAAACAACACAGACACCAAACTGAAGGTGTAGATCCCAATCTTTACTTGTAAAGTTGATCATATATACTTTTTATTTTGGCAGGCTTACAGTACTTTGTGGTTACAAAACAGGAATCATTATTGAAACAAAACAAAATATTACATAGCTACAATTAGAATAGAAGAATGTATCTTGGATTATGCATAAGCAAGCATTTGTACATTCAGTTCGAGTTTTGCTTTGAGCTGTTTCTGCTTAGTTAACTTTTAATAATAGTTACAAATGTCCCAAACTATTGGCCTATACCTTGACTATTCTTTCTTGACTTAGTGACTGGAACCGGTGCCATGGTTACTGCATGTAGTTGATTTGTTATTACTTGTAATAAAACAAAGTAAGAGCACAAACCATTGTGCACAGGAACAAGAACAAGTTGCCCAGTACTAAGCACTAATCTATCTTTTTAACATTAATTTTCCTTCTTTAGATTTTAATTTAATTTCTCAAAAACTTTCTTGACAGAAATACAGGGAGTTTTTTTTTTAGACATTAACAATTTACCCTCCACAGCTAAATTATTGCATTTAGAGCAAACAAATCTATGGTTTAGAAGTAGTTGCATTAATTGGGAAAGTCATGATTTTTACTTTATACTTAATTGTCATATGAGAAATCAAAACTATACTTATTAATGGAATACAAAAACAAATCAGCCAATTCCCAGAAACATACTGCGTCCTTCCAGAGGATGGACGCCTTGTGCCATCCACCTCAGTAGGGCCTTGCCATTGCCTGAATCAGGGGAGGGGCACAGCAGGACAGGATCAGATCTTATCTTCTTTGGGTTTCTTAGTAGATCTGGCTTAGGACTAAATTAGACCCTGTATAGGAACAAAATTGGTTTGAATTGAAACTAACCACTACCAAGAAAAAAATTTTTAAAACCCTAAATGGAAAAGAGAATTTTTTATTTTGAAAAATTTTATAACTAGAAGGCTCTGACATATCGTAAGAGGTAATAATTTGTCTTCCTTTTCCCCTTTATGCTAGAAGAAGCACAGGTGAAATAAAAAGAACTGAAAGAGCTGGCACAGTGGTGCACGCCTGTAACCCAGCAGCTCAGGAGGGTGAGGCGAGAGCATAGTGAGTTCAAAGACAGACTAGGCAAAAACAAGGCACCAAGAAACTCAGTGAGACCCTGTCTCTAAATAAAATATAAAATAGGGCTGGGGATGTGGCTCAGTGGTCAAGTCCCTGAGTTCAATCTCCGGTAACTGCCCCCCTACACCCCAGCCCTAAAGAAACAGAACTGAAAGAGAAATTAAATGCTGAATTGAGTGCTGAATCTCCAAGAAAGGAGGGAGGCTTTTTTCCTGGTGAATTTGTTAAGATTTTAAACCTACCAGTTAGGGGTAAGGACATCCCTGCATGTTAGGTGAAAGAGCCCAGCCTCCCCCAAAGTGAGTCCTTGGACCAGCATCACTGGGAACAGTTGGAACTCACTGACTGAGGCCAACTGTTCTGCACAATGACCTCTGATATTTCCCTCGGCTCCAAGCACCCACACCACATGGAAGGATATGAGGACAACTCTGGGCCAGGACAGATAGCTCATAGATTTCACAGTAATAAATTCACATTGCCACAATCACCTTTAATCATTAAGATAATTTTTTCTGAATAAATTGACCTTGTACTGTGTGTGTGTGTGTGTGTGTGTGTGTGTGTGTGTGTGTTTTAAGCAATTTACTGGGCAACATGAAAATTGGATTTAAAAATTTTAATTATTGCTTGTGCTATTTAGATCAAATAGGAATCATTGTTTCCCTGATGTGCATAAGGGTTTTCATGATCACACCATTCTTCCTCGTTTTGGTCATGCCCATTTTTTTTTTCATTTGAGGAAATGAATTCCTAAGGTTAGTCAGCAAAACATTTCATTTATTGCCAAAGCAAAAAAAAAGTTCTTCTTTTAAGACTCTAGACTTATTTATTTTATTTTGTTTATATTTATATTTTAAAATTAGTTGTGCTTAACTGAAGCACCGACTTTCTATTGAAATTTAAATACTTTAAGCTTTTTAAGGCCCTGAGATTTGGAATTTTAATGAAAGCTGTGTTGGCCTATTAATCATGTGCAATGAATTATTAGAACCAAAGACAAGAATGTCTGGGCATTCAAGATAATAATACAGTTTACTAATATATGGTATTATCATCAGGTAACAAAGTATCACTACAAATAAGTTATTACATGATAAATTTTCTGAGTCAATTTCTTTTTTGATTCTTAAATCATAATTGTTAATACATATTAAATGTACAAATTAATGTACATTATGCAAATTAAAGATATTTATTGATGTTTTCCTACTTGCATTAATATATTGTGCATTAATTTCAATTCTTTTTTTTCTGTAAAATGGGGATAATAGGATATCTTATAGGTTGTTGTGTAAACCAAATAAGTTAATGCATGTAAAAGTCTTATACGCATTTAATAAGTGTTAGGTATTTTTATCTAATCTGTGTCTCTATTCGTTACTCAATTTGATAAATCCTGATTGGATTCAGGTATGTAAAAATTCATCTTTTCAAAGAAATTCACTGAGTTTTGATAGAATGGATTATCCGAAATTCAATCTAATTTTTACAGAAAACATGCCAATTTTAAACTACATTAAACAAGGTTTTTAAAGTCAGGCATTTGTGTGTATTGAAGCAATCTAAGAAAACTCACACTCAAATTATTTTTCTATGAAATATGCCCTAGATGATTATGATGATTATGGTTATTATTATTGCAGAGCAGAGGGTTTACTATTAAGCTGATCTAATTCCTATGCTGCATTATATAAATTCTAAAGAGCAAGTACATATTGTGTCACAAAGTGTCATTCATGAGTTATGATTGTTAATAATGGATTCTAATGGTGACCATGATGATGATTCAATCTAATGCCCTACATTAATAAAGAGCATAGAGGATAAAAAAATTGTTTGGGTATCATCCTTCACCCTACCCCACACCCGTGACCTACAAGAAATTAGCCAGTAAAACCAAAGAAAAACTTATATGAAGTTAAAATTATATAAACATACATTGGGAGATTTTTTTAATGCCCCATGAAATTGTCCCTTCTGATCTGACCTTTATATTTAAGACCTTTACAATAGATGTATGTACAACTTCACAGATTGTATTTTTCAATCCCTGAACATTTATGTTTAGTTTTCCCTTTTACACATCCACAGACCATGTACCAATTTCCCATAGTAAAATCTGCTGGAACTGCCTTCTATGTGGAATTTTATTTCTTTTTCTGAAAACATCTAGATATCTACCTATAAAAAAGATTGTCATATTGATCTTTTTGATACGGGGAGTTAAAAGAAAGTACATGTCAGTGATTTCTAAATGACTTGAAGTTCATCCAGGTAGTTGATAGAGAAAACAGAGAACGTAAGAAATGTCAAGTACATGTAGCTTCCAGCTCCATTTCAAAGTTGATTTATTGTAAATCAGTGCTAATAAGGTAACCTCTTTGAGATTTCTGCCATTAATGTTTGCCTGAGATGCCAACTTGCAATCCCACTAACTATAAGACAGTGTTCTCAGTCAAGACCAATCCCACAACCAATAACACACACACACACACACACACACACACACACACACACACACACACACACATCCACACGCCCATCCATCATGGTGAGCAAGGCTTTGTATCTGTGATACAGACCGAATGCACCCACCCATCACATTCACTGCTTCAAACAGATCGTGATCAGGAAAAAACTGATGTCACTTGTAAAATGTGATATGTCCTGAACTATCACTGTGGTAAAAAAGAAGTAGAGAAATGCAAAAAATGGGAGAAAATACTTAACCTCTTAGAGACCTAAAAAAATATTTAGATGTGGTTCCAACCAATCCTGAGTTAAAAATCATCTTGAAAAAATGCTTTCACTTTTATTTATCAATTTACCTACTTATTTACTTACTTACTTACTTACTTACTTACTGCAGTACTTGAGATTGAACCAAGTGGCACTCTACCATGAAGCTATATCCCCAGCCCTTTCAATTATTTGGGGCGGGGGGCCTTGCAGAGTTTCAAATTTATGATCCTCCTGCCTTAGTCTCCCAAGTACCTGGGATACAGGCAGGTACCACACTTCCCCATTAATTACTTATTTTTAAAATAAGGCTTTTTTAAAAATTGAACTATAATTTCTACTCAAAGAATGCACAGATCTAAAGTGTACAGGTTTATAATATTTTACATATATATGAACTACCAAAAATCAGGATATAAAACATTTCCATCACCTTAGAAAACTCCTTCATGCTTCAACTGATATCACCCCTGAGCTCCAAAAAAAAAAAAAGACCACCATTATTACTTGACCATTATAGCTGTTTTGCTAATTTTTGAACTTTATTTAAATGAAACATACAGTATATATTTTGTATCTGGCTTCTTTCACCCAGAAAATTTTTTTAGATTTGTCAATGTTATTAATGTTCCAGTATTTGTGTATCTAAAGTAACTGAATTATTCCACTGCATGATAAACCGTGATTTGTCTTCTGTCCTTCTGCTGAAGTCATAATATTTGTTTGAGTTATTATGAATTTTTACACAAGAATTTTTGTGAACTCTGCATTGATTTTCTTGGAAATATGCTAGGAATGGGATTGTTTTTAATAGAATAACTACATATTTAACTAAATTAGAAATTACTAAATATTTTTGAAAAGTAAGTGTATAGACTTCAAATTTCACCTTGAGTATCTATCAAAATAGCTAGAAAACATGTTGTTTTCATCATTTTAATAACCAAAAAGAGTAGAAGAAAATGCAAATTAATGACTTTCCTTGACTTTATTAGGGATGAAGATTATAAGGCAAAAAACTAACAAAAATATGGGGAGAGATAAGCAACCAAAATAATCCAGGCATTTTTTTAACTATGGGAGAACCCACTAGATAAATAAGAGTTTATTTATTTAAAAAAATCAAATAAAACATAGTTAATGGATTGCTAAAGACTAACTATAGGCTGGTTTAAGAGCATAAAGACCCAGAGGGGTATAGACATAAAATGTTTGTATTTTTTCTTTTTCTCCATGGATTCCACCAAATGCTCCCAGGAAGATAGAGAAGTATTCTGAGAAAGTGTCTTTAACGGTATCATTTCTTGGATAGGTGGAGGGACAAAGAGCAGCAACAGCAGCCAAAACTCCTCCCAGACCCATTTCATAATTTTTTGCATAGAACAAAAGCTGTAATCTTCAGGGGCAAGAGTAACAGAAACTGTTACATTAAGACACTCAACGGAAAACCTTTGCAGCTATGGAAAGGAACAGGCCGAAATGTCTAACGTCGGGAGGAATAAGAACTAGGCTCAGCCATATTGCTAGAAAGTGGGTCACTGTGAAGGCCATATCCCTGTGACTGAGTTTACAGTACCTAAGGCAGGGCTTCCTGGAAACATCAGAAATCCCTTCTCTGTTTCCAACTAGTCCACTAACATGCATTAACTGAAAATAACAGTAGAATACAGCTGAGAATACTTCAAGAAATAGATTATCTCTGGAGAACAGCAAAAATAGAATACACAAAAGCAAGCAGGGAACAATATTAACAAACTGAACTCAGCCATATAGAATAAGGATAACATTACAGTCAATTGAGATCAATCCCAGAATGCAAGGCTGGTTCAATATTCAAAAATTCAATCAACCGAATTTCCATAGTAACAGACTAAATAAGAGAAAATATATATCATTTCAATAGATGCAGAGAAAATAAGAAAATTCAATATCTATTTATGATAAAAACTATAACTAAATGAAACTAGGGGCAAAGTCCAGTGGTAGAGTGCGTGCTTAGTATGCATAAGGCTCTGAATTCAAAACCCAGCACACATACACTAAAAAAAAAAAAAAAAAACACTAGTAAAAAATGGATAGACATTTTCTAACTTGATAAAAGGCATTGAGTAAATGTAATGTGCCAGACACATAGCTTATATTATCTCAAAACTTTTTTCAGCAGTTGTGAAATACACATCATTAATATCCTAAGCAAAGAACAAACTGAGGAATAGAGATGAGCTGACTTTTTTACAAAAAACATCTAGTAAACAACAGATGGATTTCAATTCACATCTATCTGGACCAAGAGCCTACAGTTTTACTCTAATATTTCTCATTTAAGATTTAAAAAGAAACAGAAATTTTAGTTCAAAACAATAGATCACGGATTAGCATGGGTAACATGATAGAAAATCAGTAATTGTATCAATCATTTTTTTTTCAGGAAATGTAAGGTTTGGTGAGGTAAATTTTATAATACAAAAGAAGAAAAATACCTAAGTATATATCATTTGTCAAAATTTCTTGTATCTTATGAAACTTAAAAAAATAAAAGTTTCTACTGAAAAAAATATATCAATGTATTTAAAAGGAGGTGACTTATAATTTTACTTTTAAGAAATAATCAGAGATGATCACAGATACATATGTATGAAAGCTTCTATTCCAATATTTATGATAGTAAATGGAATTGAAGGTTTCTATGTTCAATAAAAAGGGAGATATTAACTTAATTTCATGTTAGGAAATTAAGATTACAAGGCAAACAACTAAATAGAGTACAACAATATTGGGAAATTTTGCTTTGGATATTTTAAAGACAGATAGAGGTAGAATGGGATGAATGCAATGAGAGCTTTGATTTTGTGACCTGTTCTATTCTTCTGAATAACTTTCTACATTTTATTCATTTTTCCACAATGAAAACTTATTACTTGAAATAACAGACATAAAAAAAGAATTCATCTCAGTGAAGCACAGTGTTAGGAGGGAGATACTGCAGATTCAATGAGACACAGGGGTTGATAGCTGGTTGTGCATTTTGACCAAGTCTCCATTTATTTTTACAAAAGAGCACCCATGCAAAAGTCTGTGAGAAGTTATGCTCTCTCTAAAGTCACTCCTATACGTCTCTTTCCAGAGTCCAGGCATCTCTGTATACAATATTATTTGCCATGTTGCTGCAGATTAACAGGCCTGTTTGGGGTGCTGTCAGTCCATTCTCGTCATGGTCTCTTTTTCTCTGTTTTGTAGCTATGATAAGATTGAAAATGAGCAATCAATCATTTGTCACTGAATTTATCTTCTTGGGATTTTCCAACCACTCCAACCTACAGGGCTGGTTGTTTCTGCTCTTTCTGGTCATTTACCTGACCACTCTCCTGGGGAACATGCTCATAATAGTGGACACCAGGGTCAGTCCTGCTCTCCACACTCCAATGTACTTTTTTCTCAGGAATTTGAGCTTCTTGGACGTCTGCTAAACATTCACCATCCTCCCAGTACTGCTGGTGAACTTCCTCTGAAAAAAGATGGCCATTTCTTATTAGGGCAGCCTTTTCCAAATCTTCTTCTTGGTGATAATTGCTGACACAGAAGGCTTCTTACTGGCTGTGTGGCCAGTATGACTGCTGTGTGGCCACCTGCCGTCATCCTCAGTACCCAGTCATCATGAGTGTGAAGGTCTGTGTTGGCCTGGTTACTGGATCCTGGCTGTGTGGGCTGGTGAATTTGGTCACACACACGGTGTTGGCCATCACACTCACTCTGTGTGGTCTCCATTAGTTCAGTCACTTTCTCTGTGACACCCCATTGCTCCTGAAGCTCTCCTGCTCAGACACTTCTGTCAATGAGTCTGTGCTCCACATTGTCAATGCCACCATGGGCCTGAGCCCCTTCGTCTTCACTGCAGGCTCCTATGCACTCATCATGGCGGCCATCCTGGGGATTCCCTCTGCCCAGGGCAGAAGGAAGGCCTTATCAACCTGTGCGTCCCCCCTCACTGTTGTGGTGGTCTTCTATGGAACAGCCAACTTCCACTATGACAGGCCCAGAGAAGGCTGAACATAGACACCCTGGTCTCTGTGCCCTTCTGTGTGGTGAGTTCCCTTTTGAGCCCCGTCATTCACAGCCTCAGAATCAACAAGGTCCAGAGTGTCCTGAGGAAGCTGGCTGGAGGGTGTGCATCTCTTTGCACGATCAAAGTCTAGACCAATCTTCAAACTGAAGTATACAGTAATCTGAAAAAAGATGCCTTCCAGGGACTTGTAGGCACCTGGTTAGAGAGTCTGTATCTGGAGCTTTAACTCCAACTCCCACTTTTAATATCTCTGAGACTCCTTTCTCTCCTGTCTTTTCACAAACACCCTTTTCCCACTTTCAGGTTCAAGTGTGTTGGACACATTGTTTGGGTGTTCAGCACCATCTCTGTCCTTCTGTGTTCTCCCCACACCAGAGGGACAGAAAGTACGAGAACCTCGTTTCCCACACCCCCCCCCGACTGCAGGCCTCCATTTTAACAAGTTCTGTCAAGATCAGCCAAACACTATGCAGAGAGGAAGAAAGGAAAGGAAGAAAGTGGGTTTTTTTTTGGATTCCATAGCAGCAGCAGCAAACCAGCCCTGTAGAGGCAGGAACTAATCTCCTTGGTGCCAGGAGCTGTGTGTGCAGGCTCCTAGACAGCTGTTCCTGAATGTGGGTCACAGTAGCATGGAATGAGCGTCTCTTTCCAGGGATGCTAGGGTTTCCATATATGGGGTGGTGTCACCTGCCCTATTTTTTTTCTTCTAGATCTCCCAACCATTTTATAACTTTTTCTGTGGCAACTTTCTCTACCCTAAGTCATCAAGAGTCATTCTTCATCTCTACCTGACCACGGTGGCACTGACCACAATAGTGGTTTACATCAGAGATGGTTCTAGATAACAGATCTGAGAAGGTAGGTTGGATGTCTGGCCTGAGGGAATTGAATATGTTGATGATGTAACAGCCCATGGGAAAGGAGACCTGATAATTCCTGGTGTGCAATGACCAAACAGAGACTTTAAGTTATCGTGGTTTGAAATCCAATGTCTATGGAAAACTGAGCTTTGGAATAACGCCATCGACTTTCAGGGTGGGAATGAACATTACATCATGACTACAGACTGCTGTTACTGACTGAAGTGGGAGACTTACAGAAAGAAAATCATAGGTCAAGAATTATATTGCTCCTTCAAGTCAGGTTCAGATCATTAGAAATATTTTCTCTCTGGAAACTGATATAGGTTAATATCAGAATAAAACATTTAATTTTCCAAATTGCAGAAGTACAAAGAAAATTATAAATCCACAATTTCTCCAGGTCTCTCTTATGTTAATTAGGACATTAATGGGGGAAATGATTGAGACCCTGTTAATTAGAATGGCAAAATACCAGTGGAATTAGACAAATCTCAGAGCCTTGAACCCTGAAATCTCCATTAACCCTCTTTGCTGTCAGAAGCAGCCCCTCTTCCCCCAATGAGACTAGCTTTCCCTAAATTGAAGACCCTATGGTGACTCTACCTTGGCAGTTGTCTTTTTATTTTTAAGACAGAGTGACAGAGGAGAGGAGAGGAGAGGAGAGGAGAGGAGAGGAGAGGGGAGAGAGAGAGAGAGAGAGAGAGAGAGAGAGAGAGAGAGAGAGAGAGAGAGAGAGAGAGAATTTTTAATATTCATTTTCTAGTTCTCGGTGGACACAACATCTTTGTTGGTATGTTGTGCTGAGGATCGAACCTGGGCTGTACGCGTGCCAGGCAAGCGCACTACTGCTTGAGCCACATCCCCAGCCCAATTGTCTTTAAGATGCTCATCCATCATCCCACATTGTCACCAGACTCTTAATTGGGGTCTGATCCTAGAACGCCTCAGGTAAGAGTATAAAATATAGCCCAGGAGAGTATAAGGGTCACACCAAAATAAAACGTAAATATTTTACTGTATTTTGTTAATAGGAGCCTTAAGAATATATAAAAGAATTTGATTGAGTCTTCTAGACCAAAGAAGTCAGGACATATTGCTGGATCATCTTGAATGCAGTCACAGAGACGTAATCACCAGAAATGTTAGGGCCAAGGATTTTCCTGAGACATGGGGAGTGGCTATTAGACTCTCTTTGGTTGATGGACTGAAATCTGGACTCAGTGTTTGCTTAAGTTCAATGACCAATATGATCCTGGAATAATGGAGAGGATGGTGATCAGAAATAAATAAGGTGTTGGATGGCGTGTTATGTGACCTCTTCCCTGGCCTCACAGCTGGATCTGGAAAAGGGCCTGGAGCACCAGCCTTCGCCAAGGCCTGGTGGACATGCGTTCAGAAGGCAGCACCAGATCCTTGTGAAACCCACAGGCGCTATCCTCAGCAGCCTGGAAAGACATTAACAGATGGCATCATTGAAATGGGCTCCCTGATTTCAGTGAGAATATGGGGACACTGAAGTAGAAGAGGCCATGTGGTGGAGCAGTGATCAGAACATTTGAATCTGTAGAGATTTTTGACAGTGGTAAATGATCGTGGTATTTATAAATGGGAAAAAATGGGCACCCTCCTAGAATAGGGTCTGTCCCATGTAATGTAAAACTCTTCATTTCACACTTCATTGGTGCATTTTAGTGGTCCATAATGGTGGGATTTGCTGACACGTATTTGAACATGCACACAAAATAACCATGAACTTTGGCCAATATCATTCCAATATTTCCCTTTTCCTCACCTTCTCCCCTGGTGCCTTGACTCTACTGATCTTCCTTCAACTTTCATGATGAGACTCCCTTCCCAACTTTCCTTCTTTTTCCCACTCAAGCTTTAACAGAGAAAAAAACATACGGCCCTTAACTTTCTGAGTTGCTTATTTCCCTTAATGTTCTGAAGATCCATCCATCTTCCAGCATGACATAATTTCGTTCTTCTTTATGGCTGAATGAAATTCCAGTGTGCATATACCAGATGTTCTTTATCCATTTGTCCACTGATGTCACCTCGGCTGGTTCATTGGCATGTATGTGTCATTATAGTATGATGACTTCAATCCTGACGAGCCTCCATCCCAATTTCCGTGGTGGTTGTTCTGATTTACATGCCCACCAACAGGGGAAAAGTGCTCCTTTCTCTCCAATTCTCTCTTTGTCACACTCATTTCAGTTTGTATTCTTGGTGGTTGCCTTTGTCACTGAAGTGAGATGAAATCTCAGGGTAGTCTTGACTTGCAAGTATTTTCATATACTTGTTGGCCACTCACATATTTTCTTCTAAGACGTGTCTGTTTACTTCATTTAGTTTCCCATTTGGTAATTGGGTTATTTGATAATTGGGTTATTTAATAATTGTGGATTTGATGTTAAGTTTTTTGAGTTCTTTATTAATATTCTGAATATTTATCCTCTTTTAGAAGAGCACCTCATAAAGATTTTCTCCCTTTACATAGGTTCTCTGTTCATATTCTAATTGTCTCCTTTGCTGTGCAGAACCTTCTTAATTTGATGCCATCCTATTAGCTAACTTTTGGTGTTATCTCCTGAGCTTTGGCATCCTATTGAGAAAGTCATTGCCTCTGCCTGTAGGTTGGAGTATTGACTTTGTTTTTTCCTAGAAACTTCATAATTTCTGGTCTAGTGCCTGGGTCTTTAATGCATTTTGAGTTTATTTTTTTCAGGGTGAGTGATAGTTCAGGTCTCATTCTTCTGCATTTGGACAGTGGTGTAGAAGGACTGTTTCAGAGAGTAGATGTTAAAGACTGGGGTGCAGAAGAACTGTTGCAGAGAGCATAAATTGGAGACTGAGGTGCAGAAGGACTGTTACAGAAAGCATTGTTTGGAGACTGGGATACACAAGGATCGTTGCAGAGAGCATAGTTTTCAGACAGAGGTGCAGAAAGACTGTTGCAGAGAGCAGATGTTGGAGACTGGGGTTCAGAATGACTGTTGCAGAAAGCAGAGGTTGGAGACTGGGGTGAAGAAAAATCGTTGAGGAGAGCAGAGGTTGGAGACTGGTGTGTAGAAGGACTGTTACAGAGAGCAGAGTTGGGAGACTTGGTTGAAGAAGGATCTTACAGAAAGCAGAGTTTTGAGACTGGGGTGCAGAAGGCTGTTACAGAGAGCAGAGATTGGAGACTGGGTTCAGAAGGGCTGTTACAGAGAGCAGAGTTTATAGACTGGGTTGCAGAAGAATATTACGTAGAGCAGAGTTTGGAGACTGAGGTGCAGAGGATTGTTACAGAGAGCAGAGGTTGATGACTGAGGTGCAGTAGGATTAATGCAGAGAGCAGAGGTTGGAGACGTGGGTGCAGAAGGATGGTTGCAGAGAGCAGATGTTGGAGACGGGGATGCAGAAGGATCGTTGCAGAGAGCAGAGATTGGAAACTGGGTTTCAGAAGAATGTTACGTAGAGCAGAGTTTGAAGACTATTGTGCAGAAGGATTGTTACAGAGAGCAGAGGTTGGCGACTGGGGTGCAGTAGGATTATTGCAGAGAGCAGAGTTTGGAGACTTGGGTGCAGAAGGACGTTTGCAGAGAGCAGAAGTTTGATACTAAGATGCAGAAGGATCGTTGCAGAGAGCAGAGATTGGAATCTGGGTTGCAGAAGGACTGTTACACAGAGCAGAGGTTGAAGACTGGAGTGTAGAAGGACTGCTACAGAGAGCAGAGTTTGGAGACTGGGGTGCAGAAGGACTGTTACAGAGAGCAGATGTTAAAGACTGAGATGCAGAAGGACTGTTACAGAGAGCAGAGTGTGGAGACTGGTGTGCAGAAGGACTGATACAGAAAGCAGAGGTTGTAGATTGGGTTGAGAATAAACCTTACAGAGAGCACAAGTTGGAGACTGCAGTACAGAAGGACTGTTACAGAGAGCAGAGTTTGGAGACCAGGGTACAGAAGGACTGTTGCAGAGTGCAGAGGTGGGAGAATGGGATGCAGTAGGACTGTTTCAGAGAGTAGATGTTAAAGACTGGGGTGCAGAAAAACTGTTGCATAGTGCAGAAGTTGGAGACTGGGGTGCAGAAAAATTGTTGCAGGGAGCAGATGTCTGAGACTGGGGTAAAAAAGGACTGTTACAGAGATAAGAGTTTGGAGATTGGGGTGCAGAAGAATCTTAGAGAGAGCAGAGATTGGAGATTGGGGTGCAGAAAAACTGTTGCACAGAGCAGAGGTTGGAGACTGGGGTGCAGAAAAACTGTTACAGAGAGCAGAGATTGGAGACTGTGTGGCAGTAGTATCTTACAAAGAGCAGAGGTTGGAGACTGAGGTGCAGAAGAAATGTTACAGAGAGCAATGGTTGGAGACTGGGGTGCAGAATGATTTTTGCAGAGAGCAGAGGTTAGAGACTGACATGCTGAAGGACTCTTGCAGACAACAGAGGTTGGAGAATGGGGTGCAGAAGGACCTTGGCAGAGAGCAGATGTTGGAGACTGAGGTGCAGAAGGATTGTTACAGAGAGCAGAGGTTGGAGTGTGGGTGAAAAAGGACTGTTATGGAGATCAGAGTTTGGAGATGGGGTGCAGAAGGATCTTTCAGAGTGCAGAGGTAGGAGACTGCGGTGCAGACGAGCTGTTGCACAGAGCAGAGGTTTGAGACAGGGGTGCATAAGGACTCTTCCAGAGAGCAGAGTTTCAAGACTTTGTTTCAGAAAGTTCTTACTTAAAGCAGAGGTTGGAGACTGAGGTGCAGAAAAAATGATACCCAGAGCAGAATTTGGATACTGGGGTGCAGAAGGACCGTTGCAGAGAGCAGAGGTTGGAGACTGGGGTGGAGAAGGAATGTTACAGAGAGCAGAGTTTGGAAACTGGGGAGTAGAAGGATCTTACAGAGAGCAGAGGTTTGAGACTGGGGTTCAGAGGAGTGTTAAGGAGAGAAGACGTTGGAGACTGGGGTGCAGAAGGACTGTTGCAGAGAGCAGATGTTGAAGTTGGGGTGCATAAGGATCGTTGCAGAGAGCAGAGGTTGGAGACAGGGGTGCAGAAGGACGGTTGCAGAGAGCAGATGTTGAGAACTGAGGTGCAGAGAAGCAGTTACAGAGAGCAGAGGTGGAGTCTGGGGTTCAGAAGGATCCTTGAAAAAAGCAGAAGTTGAAAGTTGAAGACTGAGTTGCAGAAGAATCGTTGAAGAGAGCAGAGGTGGAGACTGGGCTGCAGAAAGATCGTTACAGAGAGAAGAGTTGGGAGACTGCGGTGCAGAAGGACTGTTACAGAGCTCACAGTTGGAGACTGGGGTGCAGAAAAAATGTTGCAGAAAGAAGAGGTTGGAGACTGGGGTGCAGAAGGACTGTTTCAGAGAGCAGAGGTTGGAGACTGAGATGCAGAAGGATTGTTATATAGAGCAATTTTTGAAAACTGGGCTGAAGAATTATGATACAGGAACAGAGGTGTGAGACTAGGGTGCAGAAGGACCGATACAGAGAGCTGAGGTGGCAGACTGGCGTGCAGAAGGACTGTTTTAGAGAGCAGAGTTTTAAGACTGGGGTGCATAAGACCTGCTAAAGAGAGCAGAGTTTGGAGACTGGATTGCAGAAGGACTGTTATAGAGAGCAGACTTTTGAGGCTGGGTTGAAGAAGGATCTTACAGAGAGCAGTGGTTGGTGACTGTGGTGCCGGACGAATGTTACAAAGAGCAGTGATTAGAGAATGGGGTGCAGAAAGATCGTGATGAGAGCAGAGGTTTCAGACTGAGGTGCAGAAGGACTGTAACATAGAGAAAAGTTTGGAGACTGAGTTGCAGCAGGACTGTTACAGAGAGCAGAGTTTGGTGACTAAGGTGCCGAAGGACTGTTACGGAAACAGAGGTTTGAAATTGGGTTACAGAGGGACCGTTACAGAGAGCAGAGGTTGGAGACTACGGTATAGAATGACTGTAACAGAGAGCAGAGGTTTCAGAATACAGTGCAGAAGGACTGTTACAGAGAGCAGAGGTTGGAGAGTGGGGTGCAGAAGGACTGTTACACAGAGCAGAGGTTGAAGACTGGGGTGTAGAAGGACTGTTGCAGAGAGCAGATGCTGGAGACTTGGGTGAAGAAGGACTGTTGCCAAGAGCAGAGTTTGGAGACTGAGGTGCAGAAGGACTGTGGAGAAGAAAAGACGTTGGAGACTGGGGTGCAGAAGAATCATTGCAGAGAGGAAAGGTTGGAGACTGAGGTACAAAAAGACTGTTACAGAGAGCAGAGGTTAGAGATTGGGGTGCAGAAGGCCTGTTACGGATAGCAGAGTGTGGAGAAGGGCTCTAGAAGGACTGTTACAGATCACAGAGTTTGGAGACTGAGTTGAAGATGGATTTAACAGAGAGCAGATGTTAGGGACCCAGGTGCAGAAGGACTGTTACAGAGAGTCGAGGTTGAAGACTGAGGTGCAAAAGGATCGTAGCAGAGAATAGCGTTTTAAGACTGAGGTGCAGAAGCACTGTTGCAGAGACCACAGGTTGGAGACTGGGGCGCAGAAGGACTGTTGCAGAGACCACAGGTTGGAGACTGGGGCGCAGAAGGACTGTTGCAGAGAGCAGTGGTTGGAGACTGGGTTGCAGAAGGCCTGTTACAGAGAGGAGAGTTGGGAGAAGGGGTGCAGAAGGACTGTTAGAGAGGGCAGAGTTGGGAGACTGGATTGCAGAATGATCTTACAGAGAGCAGATGTTGGAGACTGAGGTGTAGAATGATTGTTGCAGAGAGAAGAGTTTGGAGACTGGGGTTCAGAAGGCTTGTTACAGAGAGCAGAGTTTGGAGACTGGGGTGCAGAAGGCCTGTTAAATAGAGCAGAGCTTGAAGACTGGGGTGCAGAAGGACTGTTATAGAATGCAAAGTTAGGAGACTGGGTGGCAGAAGTATCTTACAGAGAGCAGAGTTTGGAGACAGAGGTGCAGGAGGACTGTTAAAGAGAGCAGTGGTTGGAGACTGGGGTTCAGATTGATCGTGTAGAGAGAAGAGGTTTCAGACTGAGGTGTAGATCGACTGTTATAGAGAGCAGAGTTTGGAAACTGAAGTGCAGAAGGACTGTTACAGAGAGCAGATGTTGAAGTCTGGGGTGCAGAAGGATTGTTGCAGAAAGCAAAATTTTTGACTTAGGTGCAGAAGGACTATTGCAGAGAGCAGATGTTGGAGACTGTGGTGCACAAGGTTCGTTGCAGAGAGCAGAATTTGGAGACTGCAGTACATAAAGACTGTTGCAGGGAGCAGAGGTTGGAGACTAGGGTACAATAGGACTTTTTCAGGGAGCAGATGTTGGATACTGTTATTCAAAAGACTGTTGCAGAGAGCAGAAGTTGGAGAAGGGGTTGCAGAAGGACTGTTGCAGAGAGCAGAGGTTGGAGACTGAGGTACAGATGGTCCGACAAAGAAAGCAGAGGTTGGAGACTGGCGTGCAAAAGGACCTTTATAGAGAGCAGAGTTTTGAGACTGTGGTACAAAAGGACTGTTACAGAGAGCAGAGTATGGAGACTAGGTAGAATAAGGAGTGTTGCAGAGTACAGAGGTTTGAGACTGGGGTGCAGCAGGACCGTTGCAGAAAGCAGAGGTTGGAGACTGGTGTGGAGAATGAATATTACAGAGAGCAGAGTTTGGAAACTGGGGTCAGAAGGATCTTTCAGAGAGCAGAGTTTGGAGACTGGGGTGAAGAAGGATCATTGCAGACAGAAGAGTTTGGACACTGGAGTACAAAAGTACTGTTGCAGAGAGCAGATTTTGGAGACTGAAGTGCAGAAGGACTGTTTAGAGAGCAGATGTTGGAGATTGGGGTGCAGAAGGACTCTTGCAGATAGCAGATGTTGAAGACTGAGGTGGAGAAGGACTGTTACACAGAACAGAGTTTGGAGACCGGGGTGCAGAAAGACTGTTGCAGAGAGCAGAGTTTTAAGACTGCGGTACAGAAGGATTATTGCAGAGAGCTGAGGTGGAGACCTGGCTGCAGAAGGACTGTTACACAGAGCACACTTTGCAGACTGGGATGCAGAAGGAATTTTGCAGACAGCAGAGGTTGGAGACTGGGGTTCAGAAAGACTTTTGCAGAGAGCAGAGGTTGGAGACAAGGGTGCAAAAGGATGGTTGCAGACAGCAGAGGTTAGAGACTGGGGTGCAGAATGACCATTGCAGAGGTCAGAGTTTGGGGACTGAGGTGCAGAAGGATTGTTACAGAGAACAGAAGTTGAAGACTGGGGTGCAGAAGGAATGTTGCAGAGAGCAGAGTTTGGAGCCTGGGGTTTAGAAGACTGTTGAAGAGAGCAGAGTTTGGACACTGGGGTGCAGAAGGCCTGTTAGAGAGAGCAGAGGTTGGAGACTGTTGTGCGTAAGGACTGTTTCAGAGAGCATAGTTTGGAGACTTATTTGCAGAAGGATCTTACAGAGAGCAGAGGTAGGAGAATGAGGTTAAGAAGGACTGTTACAGAGAGCAGAGGAAGGAGACTGGGGTGCAGGGCGGTCATAGAAGAGAACAGAGATTTCAGACTGAGGTGCAGAAGGACTGTTGCATAGAGCCGATTTTGGAGACTAGGGTGCAGAATGACTCTTTCAGAGAGCAGAGGTTGGAGACTGAGGTGAATAAGGATCGTTGCAGAGAGCAGAGGTTGGAGAATGGTATGCAGAAGGACTGTTATGGAGAGCAGAGTTTGGAGACTTGGTTGCAGAAGGATCTTACAGAACGCAGAGTTTGGAGACTGAGGTGCAGAAGGACTGTAAGAGGGAGCAGAGTTAGGAGAATGTGGTGCAGAAAGACTGATATAGAAAGCAGAGGTTGGAGACTAGGGTGCAGAAAGACCATTACAAAGTGCAGAAGTTGGAGACTGCGGTACAGAAGGACTGTTACAGAGAGTAGAGATTGGAAATTGGGGAGCAGAAGGACTGTTTCAGAGAACAGAGTTTGGAGACTGGGTTGCAGTAGGACCGTTGAAGAAAGGAGAGGTTGGAGACTGGGTTGGAGAAGGAATGTTACAGAGTAGAGTTAGGAAACTGGGGTGCAGAAGGACCTTACAGAGAACAGAGTTTGGAGACTCCAGTGCAGAAGGAGTGTTAAGGAGAGGAGACGTTTGAGACTGGGGTGCAGAAGGATCGTTGAAGAGAGCAGAGGTTGGAAACTGGGGTGCAGAAGGACGGTTGCAGAGAGCAGAGGTTTGAGACTGATGTCCAGAAAAACTGTTACAGAGAGCAGAGTTTGGAGAGTGAGGTACAGAAGGATCGTTGAAGAGAGCAGAAGTTGGAGACTTAGTTGCAGAAGAATGGTTGCAGAGAGCAGAGTTAAAGACTGGGCTGAAGAAAAATTGTTACAGAGAGCAAATGTGGAAGACTTGGGTGCAGAAGGACTGTTACAGAGAGAACAGGTTGGATACTAGGGTGCAGAAGGAATGTTGCAGAAAGTAGAGGTTGGAGACTGGGGTGCAGAATACTGTTGCAGAGAGCAGAGTTTGGAGACTGAGATGCAGAAGGACTGTTACACAGAGAAAACGTTGGAGACTGGGGTGAAAAATTGTGATACAGAAAGCTGATGTGGGAGACCGGGGTGCAGAAGGACCGTTACAGATAGCACAGGTTGGAGACTGGCGTGCAGAAGAACTGTTTCAGAGAGCAGAGTTTGGAGACTGGGATGCAAAGGCCTGGTACAGAGAGCAGAGGTTGGAGACTGGGTTGCAGATAGACTGTTATAGAGAGCAGAGTTTTGAGGCTGGGTTGCAGAAGGACTGATATAGAGAGCAGAGTTTTGAGGCTTGGTTGCAGAAGGATCTTATAGAGAGCAGAGGTTGGTGACAAAGGTGCAGGACGACATTTACAGAGAGTAGTGGTTGGAGACTGGGGTGCAGATGGATCGTGCAGAGAGAAGAGGTTTAAGACTGAGGTGCAGAAGTACTGTTACAGAGAGCAGAGTTTGGAGACTGAGGTGCAGAAGGATGGTTACAGAGAGCAGAGTTTGGTGACTGAGGTACAGAAGGATTGTTACAGAAAGCAGAGTTTAGAAATTGGGGTGCAGAGGGAACGTTACAGAGAGCAGGGGTTGGAGACTGCGGTATACAAAGACTGTAACAGAGAAAAGAGGTTGGAGAATATGGTGCAGAAGGACTGTTACAAAGCGCAGAGGTTGGAGACTGGGTTGCAGAAAGACTGTTACACAGAGCAGATGTTGAAGACAGGGGTGTAGAAGGACTGTTGCAGAGAGCAGAGGTTGGAGACTTTGGTGCAGAAGGAATGTTCCAGAGAGTAGAATTTGGAGACTGGGTGCAGAAGTACTGTTGCAGGGAGCAGGTGTTGGAGACTTGGGTGCAGAAGGACTTTTGCAGAGAGTAGAATTTGGAGACTGCGGTGCATAAGGACTGTTGCAGGTAGCAGAGGTTGAAGACTTGGGTGCAGAAGGACTAATACAGAAATCAGAGGTTGGAAACTGAGGTGCAGAAGAACCATTACAAAGAGCAGAGTTTGGAGACTGCAATACAGGAGGACGTTTACAGACAGCAGAGGTTGGAGAATGGAGTGGAGAAGAACTGTTTCAGAGTGCAGATGTTGGAGACTAGTGTGCAGAAGAACTATTGCAGAGAGCAGTGGTAGGAGACTGAGATGCAGAAAGAATGTTAAAAAGAGAAGAGTTTGGTGACTGGGTGAAGAAGGACTGATACAGAGAGCAGAGTTTGGAGACTGGTGTGCAGAAGAAATGTTTATGAGAGGAATGGTTGGAGACTGGGTTTCAGAAGGATTTTTTCTGAAAGCAGAGGTTGGAGACTGAGGTTGAGAGGATTGTTACAGTGAGCAGAGTTTGGAGATTGGGGTGAAGAAGGACTGTTACAGAGATCAGAGTTTGGAGACTGCGGTACAGAAGGATCTTTCAGAGAGCAGAGTATGGAGACTGCGGTGCAGATGAACTTTTGCACATAGCAGAGGTTTGAGATTGGGGTGCAGGAGGACAGTTACAGAAAGCAGAGTTTGGAGACTGGGTTGCAGAAAGATCTTACATAAAGCAGAGGTTGGAGACTAAGGTTCAGAAGAAATGATACCCAGAGCAGGGTTTGTAGACTAAAGTTCAGAAAGACTGTTGCCGAGAACAGAGGTTGGAGACTGTCGTGCAGAAAAACCGTTGCAGAGAGCAGAGGTTAGAGACGGGGTAGAGAAGGAATGTTACAGAGAGCAGAGTTGTGAGACTGAGTTGCAGAAGGACTGTTACAGAGAGCAGAGATTGGAGACTGGGGTGCAGAAGTACTATTACAGAGAGCAGAGTTTAGAGGACAGGGTTGCAGCAGGAACTTATAGAGAGCAGAGGTTGGAGATTTAGGTGGAACAAGACTGTTACAGAGAGCAGAGTTTAGAGACTGGGGTGCAGAAGGATCACTGCAGAGAACCAAGTTTTTAGACTGAGGTGTAGAAGGACTGTTGGAGATTACAGAGGTTGGAGACTGGGGTGCAGAAGCATCTATGTAGAGAGCATAGGTTTGAGACTGGGTGCAGAAGGACTGTTACAGAGAACAGAGTTTAGAGACTGCCGTGCAGAAGGACTGTTACAGAGAGCAGAGTTTGGTGAAGGGATGCAGAACGAATGTTACAGAGAGCAGAGGTTGGAGACTGAGGTGCAAAAGGACTGTTACAGAGATTAGAGGTTGGAGACTGAATTGCAGAAGAAACATTGGAGAGAGCTGAGATACAGACAGAGGTTCAGAAGGATTGTTACAGAGAGCAGAGTTTGGAGACTGGGGTGTAGAAGGACTGTTGCAGATAGCAGAGGTTGGAGAATGGGGTGAAGAAGGACCGTTGCAGGGAGCAGGTGTTGGAGACTTGGGTGCAGAAGGACTCTTGCAGAGAGCAAAATTTGGAGACTGAGGTGCATAAGGACTGTTACAGAGAGCAGAGGTTGGAGACTGGGGTTAAGAAGGACTGATACAGAAAGCAGAGGTTGGAGACTGGGGTGCAGAAAGACCGTTGCAGAGAGCAGAGTTCGGAGACTGAAATACACGAGGACTGTTACAGAGAGCAGAAGTTGGAGAATGGTTTTTAGAAGAATTGTTTCAGAGTGCAGATGTTGGAGACTGGGGTTCAGAATAACTGTTGCAGGGAGCAGAGTTTGGAGACTGGGGTCCAGAAGAACTCTTGCAGAGAGCAGAGGTTGGAGACTGAGGTGCAGAAAAAATGTTACAGAGAGAAAAAGTTTGAGACTGGGGTGCAGAATTACTGATACAGAACGCAGAGGTTGAGACTGGGGTGCAGAACGACCGGTACAGAGAGCAGAGGTTGGAGACTGTGGTACAGAAGGACTGTTGCATAGAGCAGGAGTTAGAGAATTGGGTGCAGAAAGACTTTTACAGAGAGCAGAGGTTAGACAATGGGGTACAGAAGTAAGGTTGCAGAGTTCAGAGGTTTGATACAGAGGTGCAAAAGTACTGTTATAGAGAGCAGAGGTTGGAAAATATGGTTCAGAAAAACTTATACAGAAAACAGAGGTTTGAGACTGGGGTGCAGAAGGACTGTTACAGAGAGTAGAGGTTGGGGACTGGGGAGTAGAAAGACTGTTGCAGAGAACAGATGTTGGAGACTGGGTTGCAGCAGGACCGTTGAAGAAAGCAGAGGTTTTAGACTGAGTTGGTGAAGGAATGATACAGAGAGCAGAGTTTGGAAACTGGGGAGCAGAACGACCTTACATAGAACAGAGGTTGGAGACTGCGGTGCAGAAGGAGTTTTAAGGAGAAGAGAATTTGGAGACTGGATGCAGAAAGACTGTTGCAGATAGCAGATGTTGGAGACTGTGGTGCATAAGGATTGTTGCAGAAAGCATAGGTTGGAGACAAGGGTGCCCAAGGACGTTTGCAGAGAGCAGAGGTTGGAGTCTTAGGTGCAGAAAGACAGTTACAGAGAGCAGAGGTTGGAGACTCGTGTGCAGAAAAATCGTTGAAGAGAGCAGAAGTTGGAGACTGAGTTTCAGAAGAATCCTTGAAGAGAGCAGAGGTGGAGACTGGGCTGCAAAAGGATCTTACAGAGAGAAGAGGTGGGAGACTACGGTGCAGAAGGACTGTTATAGAGAGCACAGGTTGGAGACTGGGGTGGAGAAGGACTGCTGCAGAGAGCAAATTTCGGAAACTGGGGTGCAAAAGGACTGTTGCAGAGAGCAGAGGATGGAGACTGGGTTGCAGAAAGACTGTGCAGAGAGCAGAGGTTGCAGACTGAGTTGCATAAGGACTGTTACAGTGTGCAGAGATTTGAGATTGTGGTGCAAAACGACTGATACAGAAAGCAGAGGTTGGATACTGGGGTGCATAAGGACCCTTACAGAGAACAGCGGTTGGAGACTACCGTACAGAAGGACTGTTACAGAGAGCAGAGTTTGGAGACTGGGGTGCAAAAGAACTGATGCAGAAAGTAGAGGTTGGAGACTGGGGTGCTGATGGATTGTTGGGGCGAGCAGAGTATGGAGACTGGGGTGTAGAAGGACTGTTGCAGAGAGTAGAGGTTGGAGACTGGGGTGTAGAAAGACTTTTGCAGAGAGCAGAATATGGAGTCTGGGGTGCAGAAGGACTGTTGCAGAGAGGAGAGGTTGGAGACTGGGGTCTAATATGTCTGTTGCAGAGAGCAGAGCATGGAGTCTGGGGTGCAGAAGAACTGTTGCAGAGAGGAGAGGTTGCAGACTGAGTTGCAGAAGGACGGTTACAGAGGGCAGAGTTTGGAGACTGTGGTTCAAAACGACTGATACAGAAAGCAGAGTTTGGATACTGGGGTGCATAAGGACCATAACATAAAACAGAGGTTGGAGACTGTGGTACAGAAGGACTGTTGCAGAGAGTAGAGGTTGGAGTCTGGGGTGCATAAAAACCGATGTCGAGAACAGAGTTTGGAGACTGGCATGCAGAAGGACCGTTGGGGCGATCAGAGTATGGAGACTGGGGTGTAGAAGGACTGTTGCAGAGAGCAGTGATTGGAGACTTAATTACAGAAGGACTGTTACAGAAAGCAGAGTTTTGAGATTGGGGTGCAGATGGATTATTGCCGAGAGCAGAGTTTTCAGACTGAGGTACAGAAGAACTGTTGCAGGAAGCAGATGTTGGAGACTGGGGTTCACAAGAACTGTTGCAGCTAGCAGAGGTTTTAGACTGAAGTTCAGAAGGATCGTTTTGAGAGCAGAGGTTCAAGACTGAGGTAGAGAAGGATCCTTGCAGAGATCAGAGGTTCGAAACTTGGATGTAGAGTTTGGAGACTGGGGTGTAGAAAGACTTTTACAGAGAGCACAGGTTAGAGACTGGGGTGCAGAAGAAATGTTGCAAAGAGCAGAGGTTTGAGATTTGTGTGCAGAAGGACTGTTGCAGAAAGAAGAGGTTGGAGACTGTGGTGCAGAAGGACTGTTGCAGAGAGCAGAGTTTAAAGACTGGGGTGCAGAAAGACTGTTACAGAGAGGAGACGTTGGAGACTGGTTTTTAGAAGTATCTTACAGAGAATATAATTTGGAGACTCAGGTGCAGAACGACTGTTACAGAGAGCGGAGTTTCGAGACTAGGGTGCAGAAAGATCGTTACAGAGAGCAGAGGTTGGAGACTGGGGTTCAGATGAATTTTACAGAGAGCAATGGTTTGATACTGGGGTGCAGAACGAATTTTGCAGAAAGCAGATGTTGAAGACTGTGGTGCAGAAAGACTGTTGCTTAAAGCAGAGGTTGGAGGCTGAGGTGTTTAAAGACTGTTACAGAGAGCACAGGTTGGAGACTGGGAATCAGAAAGATTATTGCAGAGAGCAGAGTTTTCAGACTGAGGTACAGAAGAAATGTTGCAGAGAGCAGATTTTGTAGACTGGGTTGCACAAGGACTGTTGAAGCGAACAGAGTTTGGAGAGTGGGGTGCAGAAGGATCGTTGCAGAGAGCAGACGTTGGAGACTGGGGTGCAGATGGACTGATAATGAGAGCAGTGTTTGGAGACTGGGGTGCAGAAGGCCTGTTACAGAGAGCAGAGTTTTGAGACTGTGGTGTGTAAGGACTGTTACAGAGAGCAGAGTTTGGAGACTGGGTTGCAGAAAGATCTTACAGAGAGCAGAGTTTAGAAACTGAGGTGCAGAAGCACTGTTACAGAGAGCAGAGGTTGGAGACTTCGGTGCAGAAGGACCCGTGCAGAGAGCAGAGGTTGGAGACTGGGGTGTAAAAGGATGGTTGCAGATAGCAGAGGTTGGAGAATGGGGTGAAGAAGGACTGTTGCAGGGAGCAGGTGTTGGAGACTTGGGTGCAGAAGGACTCTTGCAGAGAGCAGAATTTGGAGACTTTGATGCATAAGGACTGTTACAGAGAGCATAGGTTGGAGACTTGGGTTAAGAAGGACTGATACAGAAAGCAGAGGTTGGAGACTGGGGTGCAGAAAGACCTTTGCAGAGAGCAGAGTTCGGAGACTGCAATACACAAGGACTGTTACAGATAGCAGAGATTGGAGAATGGTTTTTAGAAGAACTATTTCAGAGTGCAGATGTTGGAGACTGGGGTTCAGAATAACTGTTGCAGGGAGCAGAGTTTGGAGACTGGGGTCCAGAAGAACTCTTGCAGAGAGCAGAAGTTGGAGACTGAGGTGCAGAAAAAATGTTACAGAAAGAAAAAGTTTGAGACTGGGGTGCAGAATTACTGATACAGAACGCAGAGGTTGAGACTGGGGTGCAGAACGACCGGTACAGAGAGCAGAGGTTGGAGACTGTGGTACAGAAGGACTGTTGCATAGAGCAGGAGTTAGAGAATTGGGTGCAGAAGGACTTTTACAGAGAGCAGAGGTTAGAGAATGGGGTACAGAAGTAAGGTTGCAGAGTTCAGAGGTTTGATACAGAGGTGCAAAAGTACTGTTACAGAGAGCAGAGTTTGGAAACCATGGTTCAGAGAAACTTATACAGAAAGCAGAGGTTTGAGACTGGGGTGCAGAAGGACCGTTACAGAGTGCAGAGGTTTTAGCCTGGGGAGTAGAAAGACTGTTGCAGAGAACAGATGTTGGAGACTGGGTTATAGCAGGACCGTTGAAGAAAAAAGAGGTTTTAGACTGAGTTGGAGAAAGAATGATACAGAGAGCAGATGTTGGAGACTGCGGTGCATAAGGATTGTTGCAGAGAGCAGAGGTTGAAGACAAGGGTGCAGAAGGACGTTTGCAGAGAGCAGAGGTTGGAGTCTTAGGTGCAGAAAAACAGTTACAGAGAGCAGAGTTTGGAGACTCGCGTGCAGAAGAATCCTTGAAGAGAGCAGAGGTGGAGACTGGGCTGCAGAAAGATCATTACAGAGAGAAGAGGTGGGAGACTGCAGTGCAGAAGGACTGTTACAGAGCTCACAGGTTGGAGACTGGGGTGCAGAAGGATTGTTGCAGAAAGCAGAGGATGGAGACTGGGGTTCAGAAGGCCCGTTGCAGAGAGCAGACGTTGGAGACTGAGATGCAGAAGGACTGTTACACAGAGCAGACCTTTGAGACTGGGGTGAAGAATTATGATACAGGAAACCGAGGTGTGAGACTGGGGTGCAGAAGGACCGTTACAAAGAGCAGAGGATACAGACTGGCGTGCAAAAGGACTGTTTCAGAGGGTAGAGTTTGGAGACTGGGGTGCATAAGGCCTGCTATAGAGAGCAGAGGTTGGAGACGGGGTTGCAGAAGGACTGTTATAAAGAGCACACTTTTGAGGCTGGGTTGCAGTAGGATCTTACAGAGAGCAATGGTTGGTGACTGTGGTGCAGGACGAATGTTACAGAGAGCAGTGAATGGAGACTGGGGTGCAGAAGGATAGTGTAGAGAGCAGAGGTTTCAGACTGAGGTGCAGAAGGACTGTTACAGAAAGCAGAGGTTGGAAATTGGAGTACAGAGGGACCATTATAGAGAGCAGAGTTTGGAGACTGCTGTATATAAAGAGTGTAACAGAGAGCAGAGGTTGGAGTATATGGGGCAGAAGGACTGTTACAGAGAGCAGAGTTTGGAAACTGGGGTACAGAAGAATTGTTACAGAGAGCAGAGGTTGGAGACTGGGGTGCAGAAGGACTTTTACACAGAGCAGAGGTTGAAGACTGGGGTGCAGAAGGACTGTGGCAGAGAGCAGAGTTTGGAGACTTGGGTGAAGAAGGACTGTTTCAGAGAGCAGAATTTGGAGACAGAGGTTCAGAAGGACTGTTTAGGAAAGAAGACGTTGGAGACTAGGGTGCAGAATGATCGTTGCAGAGAGCAGAGGATGGAGACTGAGGTGCAAAAAGAGCGTTACAGAGAGCAGAGATTGGGCACTGGGGTGCAGAACGCCTGTTACGGAGAGCAGAGTGTGGAGAATGGCTCCAAAAGGACTGCTACAGATCACAGAGTTTAGAGACTGGGTTGAAGAAGGATCTAACAGAAAGCAGATGTTGGGGACCCAGGTGCAGAAGGACTGTTACAGAGAGTAGAGGTTGGAGACTGAGGTTCAAAAAGATCGTAGCAGAGAACAGCGTTTTAAGACTGTGGTGCAGAAGGACTGTTGCAGAGACCACAGGTTGGAGACTGGGGTGCAGAAGGACTGTTGCAGAGAGCAGATGTTGGAGACTGGGGTGCAGAAGGCTTGTGACAGAGAAAAGAATTTGGAGACTGGGGTGCAGAAGGCGTGTTTCAAAGAGGAGAATTCAAAGAAGGGGTGCAGAAGGTCTGTTAGAGAGTGCATACTTGGGAGACTGGGTTGCAGAAGGATCTTACAGAGAGCAGATTTTGGAGACTGAGGTGTAGAATGATCGTTGCAGAGAGAAAAGGTTGGAGACTGGGGTGCAGAAGGCCTGTTACAGAGAGCAGAGGTTGAAGACTGGGGTGCAGAAAGACTGTTATAGAGAGCAGAGTTAGGGACTGAGTGGCAGAAGGATCTTACAAACAGAGTTTGGAGACTGAGGTGCAGGAGGACTGTTACATAGAGCAGTGTCTGAAGACTGGGATTCAGATGGATCCTGCAGAGAGAAGAGGTTTCAGACTGAGGTGTAGTTCGACTGTTATAGAGAGCAGAGGTTAAAGACTGAGGTGCAGAAAGACTGTTAAGGGGAGCAAATTTTGGAGACTGTGTTGCAGAAGGATCTTACATTGAGCAGATTTTGGAAACTGAGGTGCAGAAGGACTGTTACAGATAGGAGATGTTGAAGTCTGGGGTGCAGAAGGATTGTTGCAGAGAGCAAAATTTTCAGATTGAGGTGCAGAAGGACTTTTGCAGAGAGCAGATGTTGGAGACTGGGTTGTAGAAGTTTCGTTGCAGAGAGCAGAAGTTGGAGACTGCAGTACAGAAGGACTGTTGCAGAGAGCAGAGGTTGGGTACTAGGGTACCAAAAACTTTTTCAGAAAGCAGATGTTGGAAACTGTTGTTCAGAAGGACTGTTGCAGGGAAAAAGAGATGAAGAATTAGATGCAGAAGGACTTTTGCAGAGAGCAGAGTTTGGAGACTGAGGTACATATCGACGGACAAAGAAAGCAGAGGTTGGAGACTTGCTTGCAAAAGGACCTTTACAGAGAGCAGAGTTTGGATACTGCGGTACAGAAGGACTGTTAAAGAGAGCAGAATTTGGAGACTGGGGAGAAGAAGGAGTGTTGCAGAGTACAGACGTTGGAGACTGGGGTGCAGCAGGACCGTTGCAGAAAGCAGAGTTTGGAGACTGGTTAGGAGAAGAAATATTACAGAGAGCAGAGTTTGGAAACTGGGGTCAGAAGGATCTTTCATAGAGCAGACATTGGAGACTGGGATTCCAAAGGATCGTTGCAGAAAGCAGAGTTTGGACACTGAGGTGCAGAAGGACTGTTGCAGAGAGCAGATGTTGAAGACTGGGGTGCAGAAGGACTTTTTAGAGAGAAGATGTTGGAGACTAGGGTGCAGAAAGACTCTTTCTGAGAGCAGAGGTTGAAGACTGAGGTGGAGAAAGACTTTTACAGAGAACAGAGTTTGGAGACTGGGGTGCAGAAGGACTGTTGCAGAGAGTAGAGGTTTAAGACTGAGGTACAGAAGGATCATTGCAGAGAGGAGACTTGGAGTTGGGATGCAGAAGCACTGTTACACAGAGCACACGTTGCAGACTGGGGTTCAGAAGAAATTTTGCAGACACCAGAGGTTGTAGACTGGGATGAATAAAGACTGTTGCAGATAGCAGAGTTTGGATATGAGGTGCAGAAAGACTGTTACAGAGAGCAGAGGTTGTAGCCTGGGGTGCAGAAGAACTGATAGAGAAAGCAGAGGTTGGAGACTGGGGTGCAGAAGGACCATGACAGAGAAAAGTTTTTGGAGACTGCAGTACAGAAGGACTGTTACAGAGAGTAGAGTTTGGCGACTGGGGTGCAGAAGGAGTGTTGCAAAAAACAGAGTTTGGAGTCTGAGGTGCAGAAGGACTGTTTCAGAGAGCAGAGTTTTCAGAAATGTTGCAGAAGGATGTTACAGAGAGCAGAGATTGTAGACCGAGGTGCAGCAGGACTGTTACAGAGAGCAGAGGTTTGAGATTGGGGTGCAGAGGATTGTTATAGAGAACAAACTTTGGAGACTGGGGAGCAGAAGGCCTCTTATGGGAGGAGAGTTGGAGAAGGCGTGCAGAAGGACTGTTACAGAGCGAAGAGTTTGGAGACTGGGTTGCAGAAGAAACTTACAGAGAGCAGATGTTGGAGAGTGAGGTGCAGAGGGACTGTAAGAGAGAGTAGAGGTTGGAGACTGAGACACAAAAAGATTGTACAGAGAGCAGAGTTTTCAGACTGAGGTACAGAAGAAATGATGTAGAGAGCAGATTTTGTAGACTAGGTTTCAAAAGGACTGTTGCAGCGAACAGAGTTTGGAGACTGGACTGCAGAAGGATCGTTGCAGAGAGCAGACGTTGGAGACTGGGGTGCAGAAGGCCTGTTACAGAGAGCAGAGTTTTGAGACTGGGGTGATTAAATACTGTTACAGAGAGCAGAGTTTGGACACTGGGTTGCAGAAGGATCTTATAGAGAGCAGAGTTTGGAGACTGAGGTGCAGAAGCACTGTTACAGAGAGCAGAGGAGACTGAGGTGCAGAAGGACTTTTGCAGAGAGCAGAGGTTTGAGACTGAGGTGCAGAAGGACTTTTGCAGAGAGCAGAGGTTTTAGACTGTGATGTAGAAGGACTGTTGCAGAGAGTAATGGTTGGATATGGGGGTCCAGAAAGAGTGTAGCAGAGAGCAGAGGTTGGAGACTAAGGTGCAGAAGGACAGTTACACAGAGCAGATGTTGAAGACTGGGGTGCAGAAGGACTGACACAGAAAACAGAGGTTGGAGACTCCGGTGCAGAAGTACCCTTACAGAGAGCAGAGGTTGGAGAATGCAGTACAGATGGACTCTTACAGAGAGCAGAGTTTGGAGACTGGGGTGGAGAATGCCTGTTGCAGAGAGCAGAGGTTGCAGACTGAGTTGCAGAAGGACTGTTAGTGAGGGTAGAGTTTTGAGAAGGTGGTGCAAAACGACTGATACAGAAAGCAGAGTTTGGATACTGGGGTGCATAAGGACCCTTACAGAGAACAGAGGTTGGAGACAGCGGTAGAGAAAGACTGTTACAGAGAGCCGAGGTTGGAGACTGGGGTTCAGAAGAACTGATGTAGAGAACAGAGATATGAATCTGGGGTGCAGAAGGATCATTGGAGCGATCAGAGTATGGAGACTTGGGTGTAGAATGACTGTTGCAGAGAGCAGAGGTTGGAGACTGAGTTGCTGAAGGACTGTTTAAGAGAGCAGAAGTTGGAAACTTGTGTGCAGAAGTACTGTTGCATAGAGCAGAGATTTGAGACTGAGGTACAGAAGGACTGTTACAGAGAGCAGAGGTTGGAGACAGGGGTGCAGAAGGATTATTGCGGAGAGCAGAGTTTTCAGACTGAGGTAAGGAACAACTGTTTCAGGAAGCAGACATTGGAGACTGGGCTTCACAAGGACTGTTGCAGCGAGCAGAGTTTTCAGACTGGGGTGCAGAAGGATCATTGCAGAGAGCAGATGTTCAAGACTGGGGTGCAGAAGGAACATTACAGAGTGAAGAGTTTGGAGACTGGGGTGCAGAAGGACTTTTACAGGAAGCACAGGTTGGAGAATGGGGTGCAGAAGGAATGATGCAGAGAGCAGAGGTTGGAGACTGAGGTGCAGAAGGACCGTTGCAGAGAGCAGAAGTTGGAGACTGAGGTGCATAAGGATTGTTACAGAGATCAGAGGTTGGATACTGGGGTTCAGAAGGATTGTTGCACAGAGAAGAGGTTTTAGGCTGGGATGTAGAAGGACTGTTGCAGAGAGTAGAGGTTGGAGATTGGGGTCCAGAAGGACTGTAGCAGAGAGAAGAGGTTGGAGAATAAAGTGCGGGACAGTTACACAGAGAAGAGGTTGGAGACTGTGGTGCAAAAGGACTGACACGGAAAGCAGAGGTTGGAGACTCGGGTTCATAAGTACCCTTACAGAGAGCAGAGTTTTGAGAATGCAGTACAGAATGACTGTTACAGAGAGAAAAGTTTGGAGACTAGGGTGAAGAATGACTGTTGCAGAGAGCAGATGTTGGAGACTGGGGTACAAAAGGACTGTTGCAGAGAGCAAAGGGTGGAGACTAGGGTGCAGAAGGACTTTTGCAAAGAGCAGAGGTTGCAGACTGAGTATCCGAAGGACGGTTACAGAGGGCAGAGTTTGGAGACTGTGGTTCAAAACAACTGATACAGAAAGCAGAGGTTGGATACTGGGGTGCATAAGGACCCTTACAGAGAACAGAGGTTGGAGACTGTGGTGCAGAAGGACTGTTACAGAGAGCAGAGGTTTGAGACTGGGGTGCAGAAGAACTGAGTAGAGAACAGAGTTTGGATACTGGGGTGCAGAAGGATAGTTGGGGCGATCAGAGTATGGAGAGTGGGGTGTAGAAGGACTGTTTCACAGAGCAAAGTAGGAGACTGTGGTGTAGAAGGACTGTTTAAGAGAGCAGATGTTGGAGACTTGTGCACAGAAGGACTGTTGCATAGAGCAGAGATTGGAGATTGAGGTACAGAAGGACTGTTACAGAGAGCAGAGTTTGGAGACTGGGTTGCAAATGGAGTATTACAGAGAGCGGAGTTTTCAGAATGAGGTACAGAAGAACTGTTGCAAAAAGCAAATGTTGGAGACTGGGATTCACAAGGACTGTTGCAGCGAGAGGAAGTTTGAGACTGGGGTGCAGAAGGATCGTTGCAGAGAGCAGAGGTTAAAGACTGAGGTGCAAAAGTGTGGTTGCAGAGAGCAGAGGTTGGAGACTGGGGTGCAGAGGGATTGTTGCAGAGAGCAGATTTTTCAGACTGAGGTACAGGAGAACTTTTGCAGAGAGCAGATGTTGGAGACTGGGTTGCACAAGGACTGTTTCAGGCCTCAGAGGTTGGAGACTGGAGTGCAGAAAGATGGTTGCAGAGAGCAGAGGTTGGAGACTGGGGTGCAGATAGACTGATACAGAGATCAGAGGTTGGAGACTGGGTGCCCAAGGCCTGTTACAGAGAGCCGAGGTTGGAGCCCAGGTTCAGAAGGAGGGTTATAGAGAGCAGAGGTTGGAGACTGTGGTGCAGAAAGACTTTTACTGAGAGCACAGGTTTTAGACTTGGGTGCAGAGGGACTTTAAAAGAGAGCACAGGTTAAAAACTGAGGTGCAGAAAAACTTTTGAAGAGAGCAAAGTTAAGAGACTTGGGTGCAAAAGGAGTGTTGCAGAGAGCAGAAGTCTGAGACTGAGGTGCAGAAGGACCCTTACAGAGAGCAGAAGTTGGAGACTGTGGTACAGAGGAGTGTTACAGAGAGCAGAGGTTGGAGACAGGTGTGCAGAAGAATCTTACAGCGAGCATAGGTTTGAGACTGGGGTGCAGAAGCATCGTTGCAGAGAGCAGAGGTTGGAGACTGGAATGTAGAAGGACTGATACAGATAACAGAGGTTGAAGACTGGGGTGCAGAAGTCCTGTTACAGAGAGCAGAGTTTGGAGACTGGTTTGCAGAAGGACTGTTACAGAGAGCAGAGTTTTAATACTGGGTTGCAGGAGGATGTTGCAGAGAGCAGAGGTTGGAGATTGGCGTGCAGAAGTCCCATTACAGAGAGCAATGCTTGGAGACTGGGGTACAGAAGGACAGTTATAGAGAGCAGAGTTTAATGACTGGGTTGCAAAAGGATCTTACTGAGAGCAGAGTTTGGAGACTGGGGTACAGAAAAACTGTTACAGAGAGCAGAGGTTGGAGACTGAGGTGCAGAAAGATCGTTGCTGAGAGCAGAGTTTTCAGACTAATGTGCAGAAGGACTGTTTAAGAGAGCCTGAGGTTTGAGACTTAGGTGCAGAAGGACTGTTATAGAGACTGAGGTGCAGAAGGACTGTTATAGAGAGCAGAGGTTGAAGACTGGGGTGCAGAAAGACTCATACAGAAAGCAGAGCTTGGTGACTGGGGTGCAGAAGAACTGTTGCACAGAGCAAAGTTTGAGACTGAGGTGGAGAAGGACTGTTGCAGAGAGCAGATGTTAGAGACTGGGGTGCAGAAGGACTGTTGAAGAGAACAGAGATTGTAGAATGGGGTGCAGAAAGTCTATTGCAGAGAGCAGAGGTGTCAGACTGTGGTGCAGAAGGACTGTTACAGAGAGCAGAGTTTGGAGAATGTGGTTCTGAAGGACTGATACTGAAAGCAGAGGTTGGAGACTGGGGTGCATAAGGACCCTTACAGAGAACAGAGGTTGGAGACTGTGGTGCAGACGAACTGTTACACAGTGCAGAGTTTGGAGACTGGGGTGCAGAATAACTGTTGTAGAGAACAGAGGTTGGAGACTGCGGTGAAGAAGGACCATTGCATATAGCAGAGGTCAGAGACTGGATTTCATAAATAACATACAAAGAGGAGAGTTTGAACACTGAGGTGCAGAAGGACTGTTGAGGAGAGCAGAGGATTGAGATTGGGCCACAGTAGGACTGTTGCAGAGAGAAGAGGTTGGAGTCTGAGGTGCAGAAGGACTGTTACAGAGAGCATAGTTTAGAGACCGGGGTGCAGAAAGACTGTTACAGAAAGCAGACTTTGGAGACTGGGGTTCAGAAGGACCGTTACAGAGAATAGACGATGGAGACAACAGTACAGAAGGACGGTTACAGAGAGCAGAGGTTGGAGATTGGGGTGGAAAAGGAATATTGCAGAGAGCAGATTTCGGAGACTGGGCTGCGGAAGGTCTGTTGCAGCGAGCAGAAGTTGAAGACTGGGGTGCAGGAGGACTGTTGCAGAGAGCAGAAGTTGCACACTGAGGTGCAGAAGGACCCTTACAGAGAACAGAGGTTGGATACTGTGGTACAGAAGAACTGTTTCAGGAAGCAAAGGTTGGAGACTGGGGTGAAGAATAACTGTTGTGGAGAACGGAGTTTGGAGAGTGGGGTGCAGAAGGACCATTTCAGATAGCAGAGGTTGGAGACTGGGTTTTAGGACAATCATACAGTGAGCAGAGTTTGGACACTGATGTGCAGAAGGACTGATGCAGAGAGCATAGGTTGGAGATTGGGGCGCAGTAGGACTGTTGCAGAGAGCAGAGATTGGAGTCTGAGGTGCAGAAGGACTGTTACAGAAAGAAGAATTTGGAAACTGGGGTGCAGAAGAATCTTCCAGTGAAAAAAGTTTGGAGACTAGGTTGAAGAAGGATTGTTGCAGAGAGCAGATGTTGGAGACTTGGGTGCAGAAGGATCGTTACAGAGAGCAGAGGGTAGAGACTGGGGGTTCTGAAGGACTGTTACAGAGAGCAGAGGTTTGAGAGTTGAGTGCACAAGGACTGTTACAGAGAGCAGAGTTTTGAGTCTGGGTTCAGAAGTACTGTTACAGAAAGTAGAGTTTGGAGAATAGTTTTCAGAAGAATCTTACGGAGAGCAGAGTTTTGAGACTGCGGTGCAGAAAGACTGTTACAGAGAGCAGAGGTTGGAGACTGGGGAGCAGAAAAACTGTTGCAGAGTACAGAGGTTTGAGACTTGGGTGCAGCTCGACCATTGCAGAAAGCATAGGTTGGAGACTGTGGTAGAGAAGGCATGATACAGAGAGCAGAGTTTGGATACTGGGGTGCAGTAGGATCTTACAGAGAGAAGAGGTTGGAGACTGATGTGCAGTAGGACTCTTACAGAGAGCAGAGTTTGGATACTGGGGTGCAGAAGGACTGATAGAGAAAGCAGAGATTGGAGTTTTTGGAGAAGAAAGAAGGTTACAGAGAGCAGAGGTTGGACTACAGTACAGAATGTCTTATACAGAGAGCAGTGGTTGGAGTCTAGGCTGCCGAATGATTGTTGAAGAGATCAGATGTTGCTAAATAAGGTGCAGAAAGAATGGTGCAGAGAGCAGAGGTTGGAGACTGGGGTGCAGAGGACTGATACAGAAAGCAGAGGGTGGAGACTGGGGTGCAGAAGGACTATTACAGAGAGCAGATGTTGTAGACTAGGTTGAAGAAGGACTGTTAAAGAGAGCAGAGTTTAGAGACTGGGGTGCAGAAAAACTGTTGCAGAGACCAAAAGTTGGAGACTTAGATTGAGAAAAATTGTTACAGAGAGAAGAGTTTGGATACTGGGGTGCAGAAGGACTGTTGCAGAGAGCAGAGGTTGGAGACAGGTGTGCAGAAGGACCTTTGCAAAGAGCAGAGGTTGGAGATTGAGATGGAGAAGGAATATTAAAGAGAGCAGTAGTAGAAGAATGGGGTGCAGAAAAATTGTTAAAGAGAGCAGAGGTTGGAGACTGGGGTGCAGAAGGTCTGTTTCCGAGAGCAGAGGTTGGTATCTGGGGTGCAGAAGGACTGTTACAAAGAGCATAGCTTTGAGACTGGGTTGCAGAATTTATGTTACAGAGAGCTGAGGTTGGAAACTGGGTTGCAGAAGGGTCTTACAGAGAGCAGAGGTAGGAGGCTGAGGTGCAAAAGAATCATTGTAGAGAGCAGAGTTTTCAGACTGCGTTGCAGAAAGACTGTTTCAGAGAGCAGATGTTAGAGATTGGTGTGCAGAAGGACTGTTACAGAGAACAGAGTATGGAGACTGGGGTTCAGATGGATCTTACAGAGAGCAGAGTTTGGAGACTGGGGTGCAAAAGGACTGTGGCACAGAGCAGATGTTTGAGACTGGGGTGGAGAAGAATCGTTGCAGAGAGAAGAGGTTGGAGACTGGGGTGCATAAGGCCTGTTACAGAGAGAAGAGGTTGGAGACTGGGTTGCAGAAGTCCTGTTAAAAAGAGCAGATTTTGAAGACTGTTGTGCAGCAAGACTTTTACAGAGTGCAGAGTTTAAAGACTAAGTAGCAGAAGGATTTTAGAGAGAGCAGACTTGTGAGACTGAGGTCCAGTAGGACTGTTAGAGAGAGCAGAGGTAGGAGACTGGGGTTCAGAAGGGTCCTTGCAGAGAGCAGAGTTTTCAGACTGAAGTGCAGAAGAACTGTTGCAGAGTGCAGATGTTGAAGACTGGGGCTCAGAAAGATTGTTACAGAGAGCAGAGGTTGGAGACTGGAGTGCATAAAGATCTTACAGAGAGCAGAGATTTGTGACTATGGTGCAGAAGAGCTGTTGGCTGTTGCTGAGAGCAGAGGTTGGAGACTGGAGTGGAGAAAAATCATTTCAGAGAGAAGAGGTTGGAGACTGGGTTTCTGAAGGCCTGTTACAGAGAGCAGAGTTTCGAGACTGGGTTGCAAAATTCCTGTTACAGAGATCAGAGGTTAGAAACTATTCTGCAGAAGGACTGTTACAGAGAGCAGAGTTTGGAGACTGGGTTTTAGTAGGGTGTTACAGAGAGCAGATGTAGGAGACTGAGATGCAGAAGGATCGTTGCAGAGAGCAGAGTATTTAAACTGAGTTGCAGAAGGACTCTTGCAGAGAAAAGATGTTGGAGACTGGTGTGCAGAAGGACTGTCGCAGAGAGCAGTGGTTGGAGACTGGGGTGAAGAAGGATCGGTACAGAGAAAAGAAGTTGGAGACTGGTGTGCAGAAAGACAGTTACAGAGAGCAGAGTTTGGAGACTGGGTTGGAGAAGGATCCTACAGAGGTTGAAGAATGAGGTTCAGAAAGACTGTTACAGAGAGTAGATGTTGGAGACTGAGGTGCAGAAGTAACTTTGAGGAGTACAGAGTTTGGAGACTGAGGTGCAGAAGGATTGTTACAGAGAGCAGAGGTTGGAGACTGGGGTGCAGAAGGACTGTTGCAGATAGCGGATTTTGGAGTCTGTGGTGCAGAAGGACTGTTGCAGAGACAGAGTTTGGAGACTGAGGTGCAGAAGGACTGTTATAGAGAGCAGAGTTTGGAGAATGGGGTGCAGAAGGACTGACACAGAATGTAGAGATTTGAGTCTGGGGTGCAGAAAGACTGTTACAGAGAGCAGAGGTTGGATTCTGCAGTACAGGAGGACTGTTACCGAGAGCAGAGGTTGAAAACTGGGGTGCAGAAGGACTGTAAAAGAGAGCAGATGTTGGTACCTAGGATGCCGGAGGAATGCTGCAGAGAGCAGAGTTTGTAGACTGGGGTGCAAAAGAACTGTTGCGGAGAGCAGAGGTTGGAGACTGAGGTGCAGAAGGACTGTTGTAGAGATCAGAGGTTGGAGACTGGGGTGCAGTAGGATCATTGCAATGAGCAGAGATTAAAGACTGGGGTGCAGAGGGACTGATAGAGAAAGCAGAGTTTGGAGTTTGTGGTGAAGAAAGAAGGTTACAGAGAGCAGAGTTTGGACTGCAGTACAGAATATCTTTTACAGAGAGCAGTGGTTGGAGTCTGGGTTGCAGGAGGACTGTTGCAGAGATCAGATGTTTCTAACTAGGGTGCAGAAAGACTGTTGCAGAGAGCAGAGGTTGGAGACTGGGGTGCAGAAAGACTGATACAGAAAGCAGAGTGTGAAGACTGGGGTACAGAAGGACTCTTACAGAGAGCAGATGTTGGACACTAGGTTGCAGAAGAACTGATAATTAGAGCAGAGTTTAGAGACTGGGGTGCAGAAGGACTGTTGCAGAGAGCAGAGGTTGGAGACTGGGAAGGGGAACAATTGTTGCAGAGAGAAGAGTTTGGAGACTGGGGTTCAGAAAAACTTTTACAGAGAGCAGAGTTTTTTAGACTGCGTTTAAAAGGATCTTACAGAGATCAGAGGTTTGAGACTGAGGTGCAGAAGGTCTGTTGCAGAGAGCAGATGTTGGAGACTGCAGTACAGAAGGACTGTTGCAGAGAGCAGAAGTTGGAGAATGGGGTACAGAAAGACTTTTGCAGAGAGCAGAGGTTGGAGACTGAGGTTCAGATGGACGGATAATGAAAGCAGAGGTTGGAGACTGGTGTGCAAAAGGACCTTTACAGAGAGTAGAGTTTGGAGGCTGTGGTACAGAAAGACTACTACAAAGAGCAGGGTTTGGAGACTGGGGAGCAGAAGGAATGTTGCGGAGTACAGAGGTTGGAGACTGGGGTGCAGCAGGACCGTTGCAGAAAGCAGAGATTGTAGACTGGCGTGGAGAAGGAATATTACATAGAGCAGATTTTGGAAACTGGGGTGCAGAAAGATCTTTCGAGATCAGAGGTTGGAGACTGAGTTTCAGAAGTATCGTTGCAGAGAACAGAGGTTGGAAACTGGGGTGCAGAAGAATCGTTGCAGTCAGCAGAGTTTCCAGACTGAGATGCATAAGGACTGTTACACAGAGCAGAGGTTGAAGAATAAGGTGAAGAAGGACAGTTACAGAGAGCAGATGTGGGAGACAGGGGTGCAGGACTGATACAGAGCAGAAGTTGGAGACTGAGGTACAGAAGGACTGTTTCAGAGAGCAGAGGTTGGAGACTCGGGTGCAGAAGGATTATTGCAGAGAGCAAGTTTTCAGACTGAGGTACAGAAGAACTCTTGAAGAGAGCGGATGTTGGAGACTGGAGTGCACAAGAACTGTTGCAGCGAGCAGAGGTTGGAGACTGGGTTGAAGAGGGATCGTTGCAGAGAGGAGAGGTTGGAGGCTGGGGTGCAAAAGGTTTTTTACAGAGAGCAGAGTTTGGAGACTGAGGTGCATTTAGGACTGTTACAGAGAGCAGAAATTATAGACTGGGGTGCAGAAGGAATATTGCAGAGCAGATTATGGAGACTACAGTATAGAAGGACTATTACAGAGAGCAGAGGTTGTAGACTGGGGTGCAGAAGCATTATACAGAAAGCAGAGTTTGGAGACTGAGGTGCAGAAAGACTGTTGCAGAGAGCAGAGATTTGAGACTGGGGTCCAGAAGAACTGATACAGAGGGCAAAGTTGGGAAACTGGGGTGCAGAAGCATCTTACAGCGTGCGAAGTTTGGAGACTGAGGTGCAGAAAGACTGTTGCAGAGAGTAGAGGTTGGACACTGGAGTGCAGAAGGACTGTTATAACGAGCAGAATTTGGAGACTGGGGAGCAGAAGGATTGTTGCAGAGTACAGAGGTTTGAGACTGGGGTGAAGCAGGAATGTTGCAGAAAGCAGAGGTTGGAGACTGGCGTGGAGAAGGAATATTACAGAGAGCAGAATTTGGAAACTGGGGTGCAGAAGGATTTTTCAGAGAGCAAAGGTTTGAGACTGAGGTGCAGAACGATCGTTGCAGAGAGTAGATGCTGGAGACTGGGGTGCAATAGGATTGTTTAGAGAGCAGATGTTGGAGACTGTGGTGCAGAAGGCTCTTGCAGAGAGCAGAGGTTGAAGACTGAGGAGGAGAAGACTGGTACAGAGAAAGCGGTTGGAGACTGGGGTACAGAAAGATCGTTGCAGAGAGCAGAGGTGGAGACTTGGCTGCAGAAGGACTGTTACACAGAGCACACATTGCAGACTGGGGTGAAGAAGAAATGTTGCAGACAGCGGTTGGAGACTGGGGTTCATAAGGACTGTTGCAGAGAGCAGAGTTAGATATGAGGTGCAGAAGGACTGTTACAGAGAGCAGAATATGTAGACTGGGGAGCAGAAGGACTGATACAGAAAGCAGAGGTTGGAGTCTGGTGTGCAGAAAAACTGTTACAAAGAGCAGAGTTTGGAGAATGCGATACAGAAGGACTGTTACAGAGAGCAGAGGTTGGCAACTGGGGTGCAGAAGGAGTGTTGCAAAGAACAGAGGTTGGAGACTGAGGTGCAGAAGGACTGTTACAGAGAGCAGAGTTTTTAGACAAGGTTGCAGAAGGATCTTACAGAGAGCAGAGTTTGTAGACCGAGGTGCAGCAGGACTTTTAAAGAGAGCAGAGGTTGGAGACTGGGGTTCAGAAGGCCTGTTATGGAGAGCAGAGTGTGGAGAAGGGCTCCAGAAGGACTGTTACTGATGGCAGAGTTTGGAGACTTGGTTGCAGAAAGATTTTACAGAGAGCAGATGTTGGAGACTGAGGTGCAGAAGGACTGTTACAGAGAGTAGAGGTTGGAGACTGAGTTTCAGAAGGATCGGTGCAGAGAACAGAGGTTGAAGACTGGGGTACAGAAGGATCGTTGCAGTCAGCATAGTTTCTAGTCTGAGATGCAGAAGGACTCTTACACAGAGCAGAGGTTGAAGACTGAGGTGAAGAAGGACAGTTACAGAGAGCAGATGTGGGAGACAGGGGTGCAGGACTGATACAGAGCAGAAGTTGGAGACTGAGGTACAGAAGGACTGTTACAGAGAGCAGAGGTTGGAGACTCGGGTGCAGAAGGATAATTGCAGAAAGAAGAGTTTTCATACTGAAGTACAGAAGAACTGTTGCAGAGATCAGATGTTGGAGATTGGGGTGCACAAGGACTGTTGCAGCGAGCAGAAATTGGAGACTGGGGTGCAGAGGGATTGTTCCAGAGAGCAGAGGTTGGAAATCGGGGTGCAGAAGGACTGTTACAGAGTGCAGAGATTGGAGTCTTGGGTGCAGAAGGACTGTTGCAGAGCAGATTGTGGAGACTAGGGTGTAGAAGGACTGTTCCAGATAGCAAAGGTTGGAGACTGGGATGCAGAAAGACTGTTGCAGAGATCAGAGGATGGAGACTGGGTTGGAGAAGAACTGTTGCAGAGAGCAGATGTTGTAGACTGGGGTGCAGAAGGAATGTTGCAGAGAGCAGTATTTGGAGTCTGGGGTGCATATGGACTATTGCAGACAGCAGAGATTGAGACTGAAGTGCAGAAGGACTGATACAAACAGCAGAGTTTCGAGAATGTGGTGCAGAAAGACTGATACAGAAAGCAGAGGTTGGAGAATGTAGTGCAGAAGGACCCTTAAAAAGAACAGAGGTTGGTGACTGCAGTACAGAAGGACTGTTTCAGAGAGCAAAGTTAGGAGACTAGTGTGCAGAAGGACTCTTACATAGAGCACAGGTTGGAGACTGAGGTGCAGCAGGATAGATACAGAGAACAGAGAAGGGGTTAAAATTGAATGATACAGAAAAAAGAGGTTGAAGACTGTGGTGTAGAAGGACTGTTACAGAGAGCAGATCTCGGAGACTGAGGAGCTGAATGACTGTTGCAGAGGACAGAGGTTTGAGACTGGGGTGGAGATGGAATGTTACAGAGAGCAGACTTTGGAAACTGGAGTGCAGAAGGATCTTAAAAAGAGCAGAGGTTGGAGACTGTGGTGAAGAAGGACTGTTGCAGAGAGCAGACATTGGAAACTGGGGTCCAGAAAGATAGTTGCATAGAGCAGAGATTGGAGACTAGGGTGCAGAAGGACTTTTGCAGAGAGCAGATGTTGGAGACTGGGGTGGAAAAGGACAGTTGCAGAGAGCACCGTTTTGAGACTGGGGTGCAGAAGGACTGTAACAGAGAGTAGAGGTTGGACACTGGGGTTCACATGGATCTTACAGAGAGCAGAGTTTGGAGACTGGGGTGCAAAAGGACTGTTGCAGAGAGCAGAGGTTGGAGACTGAGGTATCGAAGTCCTGTTACAGAGAGCAGACGTTGGAGACTCAGGTACAGATGGACTTTTTCAGAGAGAAGAATTTGAGTACGGGGGTGTAGAAGGATCTTACAGAGAGCAAAATTTGGAGACTGAGGTGCAGAGGACTGTTGCAGAGATCAGAGTTTGGAGACTGGGGTGCAGTAGCATCATTGTAGAGAGCAGAGGTTGGAGACTGGGGTGCAGAACAATCGTGCAGAGAGCAAGGTGTCAGACTGAGGTGCTTAAGGACTGTTACAGAGAGCAGTGGTTGGAGACTGAGGTATAGAACGACTGTTACAGAGAGCAGAGTTTGGAGACTGAGGTGCCGAAGGACTGTTACAGAAAGCAGAGGTTGGAAATTGGGGTGCAGAAGGACTGTTACACAGAACAGAGTTTAGAGACTGCGGTATAGAAAAAGTGTTACAGAGAGCAGAGGTTGGAGACTGTCGTGCAGTTTGACTGGTACAGAGAGATGTGGTTGAATATTGGGGTGCAGAAGGATCGTGCAGAGAGCAGAGGTGTCAGGCTGAGGTTCCGAAGGACTGTTACAGAGAGCAGAGGTTCAAGACTGAGGTGTAGAAGAACTGTTAGAGAGAGCAGAGTTTGGAGACTCAGGTGCAGAAGGACTGTTACAGAAAGCAGAGGTTGGAAATTGGGGTGCAGACGGACCATTACAGAGACCAGAGTTTGGAGACTGCGGTATCAAAAAACTGTTACAGAGAGCAGAGGTTGGAGACTGGGGTGCAGAAAGAATGTTACAGAGAGCACAGGTTGGAGACTGCTGTACAGAAGGACTGTTACAGGAGAAGATGTTGGAGACTGGGGAGCAGAAGGACTATTGAAGAGGACAGAGCTTAGAAACTGGGGTGCCGCAGGACACTTGCAGAAAGCAGAGGTTAAAAACTGGGGTGGAGAAGAAATTTTACAGAGAGCCAAGTTTTGAACCTGAAGTGCAGAAAGATTTTACAGAGATCAGAGGTTGGAGACTGTGGTGCAGAAAGACTGTTAACGAGAGCAGAGTTTGGAGACTGCGGTGGAGAAGGACTGTTGCAGAGAGCAGAGGTTGAAGACTGGGGTGGAGAAGGACTGTTGCAGAGAGCAGTGGTTGTAGACTGTAGTGCAGAAGGACTGTTGTAGAAAGCAGAGGTTGGAGACTGAGGTTTAGAAGTCCTGATACAAAAAGCAGAGGTTGGAGACTGAGGTGCAGGAGCATTGTTACAGAGAACAGAATTTGGAGACTTGGGTGCAGAAGGACTGTTGCAGAGAGCAGAGGTTGGAGACTGGGGTGCAGAAACACTGTTACAGAGAGCAGAGGTTTTAGACTGGGGTGCAGAAGGACTGTTGCCGAGAGCAGAGGTTGGAGACGGAGGTGCAGAAGGACTCTTAGTGAGAGCAGAATTTTGAGACTGGGCTGCAGAAAAACTTATACAGAAAGCAGAGATTAGAGTCTGTGGTGCAGAAAGACCGTTACAGAGAACAGAAATTGGAGACTGCAGTACAGAAAGACTGTTGCAGAGAGCAGTGTTTGGAGACTGGGGTGCAGAAGGACTGTTGCAGAGAGCAGAGATTAACGACTGAGGTGCAGAAGTTCTTTTACATCGAGAAGAGTTTGGAGACTGGGGTGCAGAAGGATCGTTGCAAGGAGCAGAGGTTGGAGACTTGGGTGCATATGGATCTTACAGAGAGCAGAAGTTGGAGACTGAGGTGCAGAAAGACTGTTGTAGAAATCAGAGGTTGGAGACTGGGGTGCAGTAGGATCATTGCAGAGAGCAGTGGTTGGAGACTGGCATGCAGAAGGCTTGTTACTGAGAGGAGTGGTTGGAGACTGGGTGCAGAAGGACTGTTACAAAGAGCAGAGTTTGAAGACTGGGTTGCTGTAGGATCTAACAGAGAGCACAGGTTGGAGACTGAGGTGCAGGTGGACTGTTACAGAGAGCCGTGTTTGAATACTGGGGTGCAGAAGAATCGTGCAGAGAGCAGAGGTTTCAGACTGAAGTGCAGAAGGACTGTTACAGAGAGCGGAGGTTGGAGACTGAGGTGTAGAAGGACTGTTACAGAGAGAAGAGTTTGGAGACTCTGGTGCAGAAGGACTGTTACAGGAAGAAGAGTTTTCAAATTGGGGTTCAGAAGGACCGTTACAGAGAGCAGAGGATGGAGACTGAGGTGCAGATAGACTCTTACATAGAAAAGAGGTTTAAGACTGAGGTGCAGAAGGATAGATACAGAGAACAGAGGTTGGAGACTGGGGTTCAGACAGACTGATACAGAAAGCAGAGGTTTGAGACTGGGGTGTAGAAGACCGTTACAAAGAGCAGAGATTGGAGACTGCGGTACAGAAGGACTGTTACGTATAGCAGATCTCGGAATCTGGGGAGCAGAAGGACTGTTGCAGAGAGCAGATGTTGGTAACTAGGGTGCAGAAGGACTGTTGTAGAGAGCAGTGTTTGGAGACCGACATGTGGAAGTCCTGTTACAGAGAGCAGAGGTCGGAGACTTGGGTGCAGAAGGACTCTTACAGAGAGCTGAGGTTGGATACAGGGCTGTAGAAGCATCTTACAGAGGTCAGAGTTTGGCGACTGAGGTGCAGAAGGACTGTTGCAGAGAGTAGAGTTTGGAGATTGAGGTGCAAAAGGCCTGTTACAGAGAGCAAAGGTTGGAGACTGGGGTGCAAAAAAACTGTTACAGAGAGCAGAGTTTTTAGACAAGGTTGCACAAGGATCTTATAGAGAGCAGTTTTTGTAGACCAAGGTGTAGCAGGAATTTTACAGAGAGCAGAGGTTGGAGACTAGGATGTAGAAGGATCATTGCAGAGAACAGAGTTTTCAGACTGAGGTGCAGAAGGACTTTTGCAGAGAGCACATGTTGGAGACTGGGGTGCAGAAGGACTGTTGCAGAGAGCAGAGGTTTGAGACAGGGGTGCAGAATGATCGTTGTAGAGAGCAGAGGTTGGAGACTGGGGTGCAGAAGGATTGTTAAAAGAACAGACATCGGAGACTGGGGTGCAAAAGGCCTGTTATGGAGAGCAGAGTTTGGAGCAGAGTTGCAGAAGTACTTTTACAGTGAGTAGAGTTTGGAGAATGAGGTGCAGAAGGACAGTTGCAGAGAGCAGAGCTTGGATACTGAGGTGCAGAAGGATTGTTACAGAGAGCGGAGGTTGGAGACTGGGTTGCAGAGGGACTGCTGAAGAGATCAGAGGCTGTACATGGGGTGTAGATCGACTGTTACAGAGAGCAGATTTTGGAATCTGCACTACAGGAGGACTGTGACAGACAACAGAGTTTGGAGAATGGTTTGGAGATTGACTGTTTCAGAGTGCAGAACTTGGTGACTGGGGTGCAGAAAAACTGTTGCAGAGAGCAGAGGTTGGAGACTTGGGTGCAGAAGAACTGTCGCAGAGAGCAGAGGTTGGAGACTGAGGTGCAGAAGGAATGAAGCAGAAAGCAGAGGTTGGAAACTGTGGTGCAGAAAGAATGATACCTAAAGGAGAGGTTGGGGACTGTGGTGCAGAAGGACCATTACAGAGACCAGAGGTTGGTGACTGTGGTACAGAAAGACTTTTACAGAGAGCAGAGGTTGGAGACTTGGGAGCAGAAAGACTGTTACAGATAGCAGAGGTTGGAGACTGGGGAGCAGCAGGACTCTTACAGAGAGCAGAGGTTGGAGGCTGCGGTGCAGAAGCACTGTTACAGAGAGCCGATTTTGGAGACTGAGGTGCAGAAGGACTGTTACAGAAAGCAGAGTTTGGAGACTGATGTGCACAAGGATTATTGCAGAGAGCAGAGTTTTCAGACTAAGGTTCAGAAGGACTGTTGCAGAGCGCGAATGTTGGAGACTGGGGTGCCGAAGGACTTTCGCAGAGAACAGAGGTTGGAGAATGGGGTGCAAAAAGTACGTTGCAGAGAGCAGAGTTTTGAGACTGGGGTGCAGAATTATTGTTATAGAAAGCAGAGGTTAAAGACTGGAGTGCACAAGGACTGTTACAGATAGCAGAGTTCTGAGACTGGGGTGTAGAAGGACTGTTACAGAAAGCAGAGATTTGAGACTTGGGTGCAGAAAAACCTTTACAGAGAGCAGATTTTGGAGACTGCACTACTGGAGGACTGTCAAAGAGAGCAGAGGTTGGAGACTGGTGTGGAGAAGGATTATTTCAGGGTGCACACCTTGGAGACTGGGGTGCAGAAGAACTGTTGCAGAGAGCAGAGGTTGGAGACTGAGGTGCAGAAGGAATGTTGCAGAGAGCAGAGGTTGGAAACTGTGGTGCAGAAGGAATGATACAGAAAGGAGAGGTTGGAGACTGTGGTGCAGAAAAAAAGTTACAGAGAGTAGAGGTTGTAGACTGGGGTCCAGAAGTACTGTTACAGAGAGCAGAAGATTGAGACTGGGGTGCAGAATGACCCTTACACAGAGCATAGGTTAGAGACTGCAGTAAAAAATTTTTACAGAGAGCAGAGGTATCGAGAATATGGAGCAGATGAACACGTACAGAGAGAAGAGATTGGAGACTGGGGAGCAGAAAAATATTACAGAGAGCAGAGTTGTGAAACTGGGGTGCAGAAGGATCTTACAGAAAGCAGAGGTTTGAGACTGAGGTGCAGAAAGACTTTAACAGAAAATAGAGTTTAAAGACTGGGGTGCACAAGGATCGTTGCAGAGAGCAGAGTTTTCAGACTGAGGTGCAGAAGAACTGTTGTAGGGAGCAGATTTTGGAGACTGGGGTGCAGAACGACTTTTGCAGAGAGTAGAGTTTGGAGACTGGGGTGCAAAAAATTTTTTGTAGACAACAGAGTTTGGAGACTGGGGTGCAGAAAGATTGTTACAGAGAGTAGAGTTTCGAGACTGTGGTGAAGAAGGACTATTGCAGAGATAAAAGTTTGGTAACTGAAGTTAAGAAGGATTGTTACAGAGAACAGAAGTTGGAGCCTGGGGTGCAGTAGCACTGTTGCAGAGAGCAGAATTTGGAGACTGGGGATTAAAAGGACTGTTGCAGAGAGCAGAGGTTAGAGACTGGAGTGCAGAAGGATCATTGCAGAGAACAGAATTTTCATACTGACGTGCAGATTGACTGTTTCAGAGAGCAGAGGTTGAAGATAAGGGTGCAAAAGGACTGTTGCATAGAGCACATGTTGGATACTGGGGTGCATAAGAACCATTGCAGAGAGCAGAGGATGGAGACTGGCGTGCAGAAGGACTGTTGCAGAGAGCAGAAGTCGGAGACTGGTGTGCAGAAGGATCGTTGCAGATAGCAGAAGTTCGAGACTGGGGTGCAGAAGCACAGTTACAGAGAGTAGATGTTCGAAAATGAGTAGCAGATGGATCGTTGCAGAAAGCTGAGTTTGGAGACTGAGGTGCAAAAGGACTGTTACAGAGAGCAGAGATTGGAGACTGGGGTGCAGAAAGATCCTTGTAGAGAACAGAGTTTTCAGACTGACTTGCAGAAGAACTCCTAAAGAGAGCAGAGTTTATCGACAAAGTTGCACAAAAATCTTACTGAGAACAGAGGTTGTATAGCGAGGTGCAGCAGGACTGTTACAGAGAGCAGAGGCTGGAGACTGGGGTGCAGAAGGATCCTTGTAAAGAACAGAGTTTTCAGACTGAGGTGCAGAAGGACTTTTGCAGAGAGCACATGTTGAAGACTGGAGTGCAGAAGGACTGTTGCATAGAGCAGATGTTGGACACTGGGGTGCAGAAGGATCGTTGTAGAGAGCAAAATTTTAAGACTGGGGTGCAGAAGGATTTTTATAGAGAACAGAGTTGGGAGACTGGAGTGCAGAAGGCCTGTTACAGAGAGCAGAGTATGGAGAAGGTGTTCAGAAGTACTTTTACATGGAGTAGTTGCAGAGATGTTGGAGACTCGGGTGCAGAAGGACTTTTTCAGAGAGCAGATGTTGGAGACTGGGGTGCAAAAGAATTGTTGCAGGGAGAAAAGTTTGGATACTGAGGTGCTGAAGGACTCTTGCAGACAAAAGAGGTTGGAGAATGGGCTGCAGAAGGACCATTACAGAGAGCAGAGTTTAAAGACTGCGGTACAGAACGACAGTTACAGAGAGCAGAGGTTGGAGACTGCGGTACAGAAGGACTGTTACAGAGAGCAGGGGTTGAAGACTGGGGAGCAGAAGGACTGTTACAGAGAACAGAGGTTGGATACTGGGTACCAGAAGGAATGTTAAAGAGAGCAGAGTTTGGAAACCTGGGTGCAGAAGGATCTTACAGAGAGCAGAGTTTGGAGACGGGGGTGCAGAAAGACTGTTACAGATAGCAGAGGTTGGAGAATGACGTGCACAAAGGCTGTTACAGAAAGCAGAGTTTGGAGACTGAGGTGTACAAGGATCGTTGCAGAGAGCAGAGTTTTCAGACTGAGGTGCAGAAGGACTGTTGCAGAGAACAGATGTTGTCGACTGGGTGAAGAAGGACTGTTGCAGAGAGCAGAGGTTGGAGACTGGGGTTTAGAAAAACTGTTGCAGAGAGCAGAAGTTGGAGACTGGGGTGCAGAACGACTGTTACAGAGATCAGAGTTTTGAGACAGGGTTGCAGAAGCATCTTAAGGAGAGCAGAGTTTTGAGACTGAGGTGCAACTGGACTGTTAGAGAGAGCAGGGTTTGGAAACTAGGGTGCAGAAGGATCGTTGAAGAGGGCAGAGTTTTGAGAGTGGTTTGCAGAAGGATCTTACAGAGATCAGAGTTGGAAGACTGAGGTGCAGAAGGCATGTTACAGACAGTAGACGTTGCAGACTGATGTGCAGAAGGACCATTGCAGGTAGCAGAGGTTGGAGACTGGGGTGTAGAAGGACTGTTGCAGGTAGCAGGTTTTGAAGTCTTGAGTGCAGAAGGACTGTTGCAGAGAGAAGAGTTTGGAGACTGAGGAGCAGAACGACTGTCACAGAGACTAGAGGTTGGAGACTAGGGTGCAAAGGGACTGATACAGAAACAGATGTTGGAGTCTGGTGTGTAAAAGGACCATTACAGAAAGCAAAGTTTGGTGACTGCAATACAGGAGGACTGTTAGAGAGAGCAGATGTTGGAGTCTGTGGAGTAGAAGAACTTTTGCAGAGAGTAGAGGTTGGAGACTGGGCTGCAGAAGAACTGTCGCATAGAGCAGAAGTTGGGGACTGAGCTGCAGTAAGAATATTACAGAGATCAGAGGTTGGAGACTGGGGTGCAGAAGTACTGATACAGAAAGAAGAGGTTGGAGACTGGGGTGCAGAATTAAGGTTATAGAGAGTAGAGATTGGAGACTGCAGTACAAAAGGATTGGTACAGACAGCAGATTTTAAAGACTAGGGTAAAAAGGACTGTTGCACAGAGCAGATGTTGGAGACTTTGGTTCAGAACGACTGTTGGAGAGAGAAGAGGTTAGAGAATGGGGTGCAGAATTAAGGTTGCAGAGAGCAGAGGTTGGAGACAGAGGTTCAGAAGGACTGTTACAGGCAGCAGAAGTTGAAAACTGTTTTGCAGAAAGACTGATACAGAAATCAGAGGTTTGAGACTGTGGTACAGAAAGACTGTTGCAGAGAACAGAGGTTGGAGACTGAGGTGAGGAAGGATCCTTGCAGAGAGAAGAGGTTGGAGACTGGGGTGCAGAAGGCCTGTTACAGAGAGCAGATAATCGAGATCGGGGTGCAGAAAGACTCTTACAGATAGCAAAATTTCGAGACTGGGTTGCAGAAGGATCTTACAGAGAGCATTTTGGAGACTGAGGTTCAGAAGGACTATTACAGAGAGCAAAATTTGGAAACTCGGGTACAGAAGGATTTTTGCAGAGAGCAGAGTTTTCAGACTGAGGTGCAGAAGGACTGTTATAGAGAGCAGATGTAGGATCCTGGGGTGCAGAAGCACTGTTACAGAGAGCAGAGTTTGGAGACTAGGGTGCAGAAGGATCGTTGCAGAGAGCACAGGTTGGAGACTGGGGTGAAGAAGGCCTGTTACAGAGAGGAGAAGTTGAAGCCTGGGGTGCAGAAGGCCTTTTACAGAGAGCAGAGTTTGGAGACTGGGATGCAGAAGGACTGTTACAGAGAGCAGCGTTTGGAGAATGGGTTGCAGAAGGATCTTACAGAGAGCAGAGGTTGGAGACTGAGGTGCAGAAGGACTTTTACAGAGAGTAGAGGGTGGAGCCTGGGGTGCAGAAGGAGTGTTACAGAGAGCAGAGTTTGGAGATTGGGGTGAAGAAGAACTGTTACTGAGAGCAGAGGTTGGAGACTGGGGTGCAGAAGGACTGTTTCAGAGAGCAGATTTGGAGACTGTGGTGCAGAAGGATTGTTACAGAGAGCAGAGTTTAGAAACTGGGGTGTAGAAGGAGCGTTGCAGATAGCAGAGTTTGGATCCTGAGGACAAGGAGGATCGTTGCAGAGAGCAGATGTTAGAGACTGGGGTGCACAAGGACTATTAAAGAGAGCAGAGTTTGGAGACTGAGGTGCAAAAAGATCATTTCTGAGAGGAGAGTTTTGAGACTGGGGTGCAGAAGGGCTGTTAAAGTTTGCAGAACTTGGAAACTGAGGTGTAGAAGGACTTTTACAGAGAGGAGACGTTGGAGACTTGGGTGCAAAAGGATTCTTACAGAGAGCAGAGGATGGGAACTGGGGTGCCGAAGGTTCGTTGCAGAGAGCAGAGGTTGGAGAATGAAGTGCAGAAAGATTGCTGCAGAAAGCAGAGTTTGAAGACTGGGATGCAGGAGAAATATTGCAGAGAGCAGAGGCTGGAGAGTGGGGTGCAGAAATTCTGTAGCAGAGAGCAGAAGTTGGAGATTGGGGTGCAGAAAAAACTGTTGCAAGAGAGCAGTGTTTGAAGACTGGAATGCAGAAGGATCATTGCAGAGAGCAGAGGTTGGAGACTGGGGTTTAGAAGGACTGTTGCAGAGAGCAGAGGTTGGAGACTGAGTTGCAGAAGGCCTGTTACAGAGAGCACAGTTTAGAGACTGGGGTGCAGAAGACCTGTTACACAGAGCAGAGGTTGAAGACTGGGGTGCAGAAGGATCGTTGTGGAGAGTAGACGTTTCAGACTGAGGCTTAGAAGGACTGTTACAGAAAGCAGAGGATGGAATCTGAGGTGAAGAAGGACAGTTACAGAAAGCAGATGTTGGTAATAGGGGTGCAGAAGGACCGTTATAGAGAAAAGAGGTTGGAGACTGAAGTATTGAAGGACTGTTAGAGAGAGCAGAGTTTGGAGACTTTGGTGCAGAAGGTCCGTTGTAGAGAGCAGATGTTGGAGACTAGGATGCAGAAGGATTGTTACAGAGAGCAGATGTTGGAGACTGAGGTGCAGAAGGATTGTTACAGAGAACAGAGGTTTGAGACTGGGGTACAGAAGGACCATTACAGAGAAAAAAGGTTGGAGAATGAGGTGCAAAAGAAATTTTACAGAGAGCAGAGTTTGGATACTGGGGTGCAGGAGGACTGTTACAGAGAGCAGAGGTTGGAGAAAGGGATGCAAAAGGATCTTAAAGAGAGCAGAGTCTGGAGACTTCAGTGCAGGAGGACTGTTGCAGAGATCAGAGGTTGGAGACTGAGGTGCCGAAGGATCGTTGCAGAGAGCATAGTTTATAGACTGGGGTGCAGAAAGCCTGTTACAGAGAGCAGAGTTTGGAGACTGAGGTGCAGAAGGACTGTTAAAGAGAGCAGACGTTGGAGACTGTGGTGCAGAAGGATTCGTATAGAGAGCAGAATTTGGAGACAGAGGTGTAGAAGAACTGTTACTGTGAGAAGAGATTGGAAATTGGGGTGCAGAAGGATCGTTGCAGAGAGCAGAGGTTGCGAACTGAGGTTCAGAAGGATCGTTGCAGAGAGCAGAGGTTGAAGTCTGAGGTGCAGAAAGATCGTTACAGAGAGCAGATGTTGGAGACTGGGGTCAGAAAGGCAGTTACAGAGAGCACAGTTTGGAGAGTGTTGTGCAGAGGAAATGTTGCAGTGAGCAGAGATTGGAGACTGTTGTACAGAAGTACTGTTACAAAGAGCAGAGGCTGGAGACTGGGGTTAAGAAGGAATGTAACAGAGAGCAGTGTTTGGAACCTGGGGTGCAGAAGGATCTTACAAAGAACAGAGGCTGGAGACTGGGGTCAGAAAGACTGTTGCAGAGAAAGACGTTGGAGACTGTGGTGCAGAAGGATCATTGCAGAGCACAGAGGTTGGAGACTGGGGTATAGAAGGACTGTAGCATGGAGCAGAGGTTTGAGACTGGGGTGCAGAGAGACTGTTGCAGAAATCAGACGTTGGAGACTGAGGTGCAGAAGGACTTTTACAGAGAGCACTGGTTGGATACTGGGGTGCAGAATAACTGATACACAAATCATCATTTGGAAACTGGGGTGCTGAATGACCATTACAGAAAGCAGAGGTTGGAGACTGCAGTACAGAAGGACTATTACAGAGAGCAGAGTTTGAATCCTGGGGTGCAGAAGGATTGTTTCAGAGAACAGAGTTTGGAGACTGAGGTGCAGAAAGATCGTTGCATAGAGAAGTGTTTGGAGACCTGGGTGCAGAAGTTCTGTTACAGAGCCGAGTTTGGAGACTGGGTTTCAGAAGGCTTCTTAAAGAGAGCAGATCTTGGAGAATGAGGTGCAGAAGGACCATTATAGAGAGCAAAGTTTGGAGACTTAGATGAAAAAGGACTTTTACAGAGAGCAGAGGTTGGATACTGGGGTGCAGGAGGACTGTTACAGAGAGCAGAGGTTGGAGAAAGGGATGCAAAAGGATCTTAAAAAGAGCAGAGTCTGGAACTTGGGTGCAGAAGTACTGCTGCAGAGATCAGAGGTTGAAGACTGAGGTGCAGAAGGATCATTGCAGAGAGAAGAGGTTGGAGACTGGGTTGCAGAAGGACTGTTACAAAGAACAGAGGTTCGAGATTGTGGTGCAGAAGAACTGTTACAGAGAGCAAAGGTTGGAGAATGGGGTGCAGAAAGCCTGTTTCAGAGAGCATCGGTTGAAGACTGAGGTGCAGAAGGACTGTTAAAGAGAGCAGAGGTTGGAGACTGAGGTGCAGAAGGATTGGTACAGAGAGAAGAGGTTGGAGACAGAGGTGTAGAAGGACTGTTACAGAGAGCAGAAGTTGGAAACTGGGGTGCAGAAGGATCGTTGTAGAGAGCAGAGGTTGCAAACTGAAGTTCAGAAGGTTCGTTGCAGAGAGCAGAGGTTGGAGACTGAGGTGCAGAAGGACTGTTGCAGAGATCAGAGGTTGGAGACTGAGGTGCAGAAGGATCATTGCAGAGAGCATAGTTTATAGACTGGGGTGCAGAAAGCCTGTTACAGAGAGCAGAGTTTGGAAACTGAGGTGCAGAAGGACTGTTAAAGAGAGCAGACGTTGGAGACTGAGGTGCAGAAGGATTCGTATAGAGAGGAGAGTTTGGAGACAGAGGTGTAGAAGAACTGTTACTGTGAGAAGAGATTGGAAACTGGGGTGCAGAAGGATCGTTGCAGAGAGCAGATGTTGCGAACTGAGGTTCAGAAGGATCGTTGAAGAGAGCAGAGATTGAAGTCTGAGGTGCAGAAAGATCGTTACAGAGAGCAGATGTTGGAGACTGGGGTAAGAAAGACAGTTACAGAGAGCACAGTTTGGAGAGTGGTTGTGCAGAGGAAATGTTGCAGTGAGCAGAGACTGGAGACTGTGGTACAGAAGTACTGTTACAAAAAGCAGAGCCTAGAGACTGGGGTTAAGAAGGAATGTCACAAAGAGCAGAGTTTGGAACCTGGGGTGCAGAAGGATCTTACAGAGAGCAGAGGCTGGAGACTGGGATCAGAAATACTGTTGCAGAGAACAGACGTTGGAGACTGTGGTGCAGAAGGATCATTGCAGAGCACAGAGGTTGGAGACTGGGGTATAGAAGGACTGTTGCAGAAAGCAGACGTTGAAGTCTGAGGTGCAGAAGGACTTATACAGAGAGCACTGGTTGGAGACTGGGATGCAGAGAAACTGACACACAAAGAACCATTTGGAAACTGCGGTGTAGAATGACCGTTAGAGAGAGAAGAGGTTGGAGACGGCAGTACAGAAGGACTATTACAGAGAGCAGAGTTTTAAGCCTGGGGTGCAGAAGGACTCTTGCAGAGAAAAGAGGTTGGAGACTGAGGTGCAGAAGGATCGTTGCACAGAGATGTGTTTGGAGACTGGGGTACAGAAGTCCTGTTACAGAGCAGAGTCTGGAGACTGGGTTGCAGAAGACCTGTTACAGAGAGAAAAGGTTGGAGACTGGGGTGCAGAAGGATCATTACAGAGAGCAGAGGTTTCAGACTGAGGCTCAGAAGGACTGTTACAGAGAGCAGAGTTTGGAGTCTGATTTGCAAAAGGACTGTTACAGAAAGGAGAGGTTGGCAATTGGGGTTCAGAAGGACCGTTACAGAGAGAAGAGTTTGGAGACTGCGGTACAGAAGGACTGTTACAGAAAGCAGAGTTTGGAGACTGAGGTGCAGAAAGACAATTGCAGAGAGCAGAGGTTGGAGCCTGTTGAGAAGAAGGATCGTTGCAGTGAGTAGATGTTGGAGACTGGGGTGCAGAAGGACCATTACAGAGAGCAAAGTTTGGAAACTGATGTGCAGAAAGACTTTTACAGAGAGCAGACGTTGGATACTGGGGTGCAGAAGGATTGTTACAGAGAGCAGATGTTGGAGACTGGGATGCAGAAGGATCATACAGAAAGCACAAATTGGAGACTGGAGTGCAAAAGGACTGTTGCAGAGAGCAGAGTTTGGAGACTGAGGTGCAGAAGGATCGTTGCAGAGAGTAGAGGTGGGAGACAGGGGTGCAGAAGGCCTGTTATAGAAATCCGAGTTAAAAGACTGGGGTGCAGAAGGCTTGTTACAGAGAGCAGAGGATGGAGAATGGGGTGCAGAAGGACTGTTACAGATAGCACAGTTTGAAGACTGGGGAACAGAAGGATCGTTGCGGAGAGCAGAGGATTCAAATTGAGGCGCAGAAGGAATTTTACAGAGAGCAGAGTTTGGAGTCTGAGGTGTAGAACGACTGTTACAGAAACCAGACGTTGGCAATTGGTGAGCAGAAGGACCATTACTAAGAGAAGAGTTTGTAGACTGAGATACAAAAGGACTGTTACAGAGAGCAGAGGTTGGAGAATGGGTAGAAGAAGGATCGTTGCAGAGAGCAGATGTTTGAGACCGGGTTGCAGAAGTTTTGTTACAGAGAGCAGAGGTTGGAGATTGTGTTGCAGAAGAACTGCACAGAGAGCAGAGGTTAGAGACTGGGGTGCAGAAGTTTTGTTACAGAGAGCAGAGTTTGGAGACTCGGGTGCAGAAGGACTGTTACAGAGAGCAGAGGTTCAAGACTGGGGTGCAGAAGAACTGTTACAGAGAGCAGAGTTTGAAGACTGGGGTGCATAAGGCCTGTTACAGAGAGCAGATGTTGGTGACTGAGGTACAGAAGGACTGTTATAGAGAACAGAGTTTGGAGATTGAGGTACAGAAGGATTGGTACAGAGAGCAGAATTTGGAGACTGAGGTGCAGAAGGACTGTTACAGAGAGCATATGTTGGAGACTGGGGTACAGAAGGATCGTTGCAGAGAGCAGAGTTTGGAAACTTAGGTTAAGAAGGATTATTGCAGAGAGCAGAGGTTGGAGAATGGGGTGCAGAAGGATCTTTACAGAGAGCAGAGGTTGGAGAATGGGGTCAGATGGACAGTTACGGAGACCACAGTTTGGAGACTTGGGTGCAGAAAGATCGCTGCAGAGAGCAGAGGTTGGAAAATGAGGTGCAGAAGTATCGTTTCAGAGAGCAGAGGTTGGAGACTCAGGGGCAGAAGGATCGTTACAGAGAGCAGAGGTTGTAGACTGGGCTGCAGAATGACAGTTACAGATAGCACAGTTTGGAGATCTGAGTGTAGAAGAAATGTTTCCGAGAGCAGAGGTTGGAGACAGGGGTGCAGAAAGACTGTTGCAGAGAGTAGAGGTTGGAGATACAGGTGCAGAAGGACTGATACAGAGAGCAGAGCTTGGAGACTGGGGTGCAGAAGGACTGGTAAAGAAAGCAGAGGTTGGAGACTGGACTGCAGAAGGACCATTACAGAAAGTAGAGTTTGGAGACTGCAGTACAGAAGGAGTTTTACAGAGAGCACAGGTTGGATACCGGGGTGTAGAACGACTTTTGCAGGGAACAGAGTTTGGAGACTGCCGTGCAGATGAATCTTACAGAGAGTAGAGGTTTGAGACTGGGTTGCAGTAGGACTGTTGCACAGAGCAGAGGTTGGATATTGGTGGTTCAGAAGGACTGTTACAGAGAGCAGAGTTTGGAGACTGTGGTGCAGATGGGTCTTACAGAGCATAGAGTTTGGAGACATGGGTGCAGAAGGACTGCAGCAGAAAGCAGAGTTTGTAGACTGTGGTGCAGAAGGATCTTACAGAGAGTAGAGGTTGGAGACTAGGGTGCAGTAGGACTGTTGCAGAGAGCAGAGGTTAGAGACTGGGTTATAGAAGGACTGTTACAGATAGAAGAGTTTCGAGACAGGGTTGCAGAAGGATCTTAAAGAGAGCCTTTTGGAGACAGAGGTGCAGAAGGAGTGTTACAAGAACAGAGGTTACAGACTGGGGTGCAGAAGAATTGTTGCAGAGAGCAGCATTTTCAGACTGAGGTGCAGAAGGACAGTTACAGAGAGCACAGTTTGGAGACCTGGGTGTAGAAGAAATGTTGCAGAGAGCAAATGTTGGATCCTTGGGTGCAGAAGGACTGTTACAGAGAGAAGAGTATGTAGACTGGGTTGCAGAAGAATTGTTGAAGAGAGCATAGGTGGAGAGTGGACTGCAGAAGAATCGTTATAGAGAGCAGAGGTGGGAGACTGGTGTTCACAAGGACTGATACAGAGAGCACAGGTTGGAGACTGGGGTGCAGCAGGAATGTTGCAGAAAGCAGAGGTTGGAGACTGGGGTGCAGAAGGACTGTTGCAGAGAGCAGAATTTGGAGACTGAGATGCAGAAGGACTGTTACACAGAGAAGACGTTGGAGACTGGGGTGAATAATTATGATACAGAAAGCTGAGGTGGGAGACTGTGGTGAAGAAGGAATATTACAGAGAGAAGAGGTTGGAGACTGGCATGCACAAGGACTGTTTCAGAGAGCAGAGTTTGGAGACTGGGGTGCAGAAGGCCTGCTATAGAGAGCAGAGTTTGGAGACTGGGTTGCAGAAGGACAGTTATAGAGAGCAGAGTTTTGAGGCTGGGTTGCAGAAGGACTGGTATAGAGAGCAGAGTTTTGAGTCTGGGCTACAGAAGGATTTTAGAGATCAGGGGTTTGGGACTGAGGTGCAGGACGACTGTTACAGAGAGCAGTGGTTGAAGACTGGGGTGCAGAAGGATCATGCAGAGAGCAGAGGTTTCAGACTGAGGTGCAGAAATACTGTTACAGAGAGCAGACATTGGAGACTGAGGTGCAGAAGGACAGTTACAGAGAGCAGAGTTTGGTGACTGAGGTGCAGAAGGACTGTTACAGAAAGCAGAGTTTGGAAATTGGGGTGCAGAGGGACCATTACAGAGAGCAGAGGTTGGAAACTGCGGTATACAAAGACTAACAGAGAGCAGAGGTTGGAGTATATGGTGCAGAAGGACTGTTACAGAGAGCAGAGGTTGGAGACTGGGGTGCAGAAGGACTGGTAAACAGAGCAGATTTTGAAGACTGGGGTGTAGAAGGACTGTTGCAGTGAGCAGAGGTTTGAAACTTGGGTGCAGAAGGACTGGTACAGAGAGCAGAGATTTGAGGCTGGCGTGCAGAAGGACTGTTGCAGATAGCAGAGGTTGGAACCTGGGGTGAAGAAGGACTGTTGCAGCTAGCAGGTGTTGGAGACTTGGGTACAGAAAGACTTTTGCAGAGAATAGAATTTGGAGACTGAGGTGCAGATGGACTGTTTCAGATAGCAGAGGTTGGAGACTGGGGTGCAGAAGGAATGATACAGAAAGCAGAGGTTGGAGACTGAGGTGCAGAAGAACAATTACAGAGAGCAGAATGTGGAGACTGCAATACAGGAGGACTGTTACAGAGAGCAGAGTTTGGAGACTGGAGTGGAGAAGAACTGTTTCTGAGTGCAGATGTTGGAGACTGGTTTGCAGAAAAACTCGTGCAGAGAGTAGAGGTAGGAGACTGAGATGCAGAAAGACTGTTACAGAGAGCAGAGGTTAGAGAATGGGGTGCACAAGTAAGGTTGCAGAGTTCAGAGGTTGGAGAAAGAGGTGCAGAAGGACTGTTACAGAGAGCAGAGTTTGGAAACCCTCTTTCAAAAGAATTACACAGAAAGCAGAGGTTTGAGACTGGGGTGCAGAAGGACTGTTACAGAGAGCAGATGTTGGAGACTGGGGTGCATAAGGATCATTGCAAAGAGCAGAGGTTAAAGACATGGGTGCAGAATGACGGTTGCAGAGAGCAAAGGTTGGAGACAGAGGTGCAGAAAAATAGTTACAGAGAGTAGAGGTTGGATACTGGGGTGCAGAAGGATCGTTGAAGAGAGCAGAAGTTGGATACTGAGTTGCAGAAGAATCATTGAAGACAGCAGAGGTGTAGACTGGGCTGCAGAAGGATTGTTAAAGAGAGAATAGGTGGGAGACTGGGGTGCAGAAGGACTGTTACAGAGAGCACAGGTTGGAGACTGGGGTGTATAGAAGAAATGTTGCAGAAAGCAGAGGTTGGAGACTGAGATGCAGACGGACTGTTACACAGAGCAGATGTTGGAGACTTGGGTGAAAAATTATGATACAGAAGGCAGATGTGTGGGACTGGGGTGCAGAAGGACCATTACAGAGAGCAGAGGTTGCAGACTGCCGTGCAGAAGGACTGATATAGAGAGCAAAGTTTTGAGGCTGGGTTGCAGAAAGATCTTACAGAGAGCAGTGGTTGGTGACTGGGGTGCAGAAGGATCGTGCAGAGAGCAGAGGTTTCAGACTAAGTTGCAGATGGACTGTAACAGAGAGCAGAGGTTGGAGACTGAGGTGCATCAGGACTGTTACAGAGAGCAGAGTTTGGTGACTGAGGTGCAGAAGGACTGTTACAGAAACCAGAGTTTGGAAATTGGGGTAGAGAGACCGTTACAGAGAGCAGAGGTTGGAGACTGCGATATAGAAAGACTGTAACAGAGAGCAGAGGTTGGAGAATATGGTGCAGAAGGACTGTTACAGAGAGCAGATGTTGGAGACTGAAGTGTAGAATGATCATTGCAGAGAGAAGAGTTTGGAGACTGGGGTGCAGAAGGCCTGTTACAGAGAGCAGAGGTAGAAAACTGGCGTGTAGAAGGACTGTTTTAGAGAGCAAAGTTAGGAGACTGGGTGGCAAAAGGATCTTACGGAGAGCAGAGTTTGGAGACTGAGGTGAAGGAATACTGTTACAGAGAGCAGTGGTTAAAGACTGGCATTTAGAAGGATCCTGCAGAGAGAAGAGTTTTCAGACTGAGGTATAGATCGAGTGTTACAGAGAGCAGAGGTTGGAGACTAAGGTGCAGAAGGACTGTTACAGAGACCAAAGTTTGGAGACTGTGTTGCAGAAGGATCTTATATAGAGCAGAGTTTTGAGACTGAGGTGCAGAAGGACTGTTACAGAAAGCAGATGTTGAAGTCTTGGGTGCATAAGGATTGTTGCAGAGAGCAAAATTTTCAGACTGATGTGCAGAAGGACTTTTGTAGAGAGCAGATGTTGGAGACTGGGGTGCAGAAGGTTCATTGCAGAGAGCAGAAGTTGGATACTGCAGTACAGAAGGACTGTTCTAGAGAGCAGAGGTAGAAGACTAGGGTACACAAGGACTTTTTCAGAGAGCAAATGTTGGATACTGTGTTTCAGAAGGACTGTTTCAGAGAGCAAAAGTTGTAGAATGGGGTGCAGAAGGACTTTGGAGAGAGCAGAGTTTGGAGACTGAGGTGCAGAAAAATGGAGAAACAAAGCAAAGGTTGAAAACTGGCGTGCAAAAGGACCTTTACAGAGAGCAGAGTTTGGAGATTGCAGTACAGAAGGACTGTTACAGAGAGCAGAGTTTGGAGACTGGGGAGAAGAAAGAGTTTTGCAGAGTACAGAGGTTGGAGACTGGGGTGCAACAGAACCGTTGCAGAAAGCAGAGTTTTGAGACTGGTGTGGAGAAGGAATATTACAGAGAGCAGAGTTTGGAAACAGGTGTCAGAAGGATCTTTCGGACAGCAGAGGTTGGAGACTGGGGTGCAGAAGGATCGTTGCAGAGAGCAGAGTACAGACACTAGGGTGCAGAAAAACTGTTACAGAGAGTAGATGTTTGAGACTGAGGTGCAGAAGAACTGTTTAGAGAGCAGATGTTGGACACTTGGGTGCAGAAGGACTCTTTCATAGAGCAGAGTTCGAAGACAGAGGTGGAGAATGACTGTTACAAAGAGCAGCGTTTGGAGACTTGGCTGCAGAAGACTGTTACACAGAGCACACGTTGCAGACTTGGGTGCAGAAGGAAATTTGCAGACAGCAGAGGTTGGAGACTGGGGTGCATAAGGACTGATGCAGATAGCAGAGTTTAAATATGAGGTGCAGAAAAACTGATACAGAAAGCAGAGATTGTAGACTGGGATGCAGAGGACTGATATAGAAAGCAGAGGTTCGAGGCTGGGGTGCAGAAGGACCGTTACAGAGAGAAGAGTTTGGAGACTGTGGTACAGAAGCATTGTTACAGAGAGTAGATGTTGGCGACTGGGGTGCAGAATGAGTGTTGAAAGAACAGAGTTTTGAGAATGAGGTGCAGAAGGACTGTTACAGAGAGCAGAGGTTTTAGACAAGGTTGTAGAAGGATCTTACAGAGAGCAGAGATTGTAGACCTAGGTGCAGCAGGACTGTTACAGAGCGCAGAGGTTGGAGACTGGGGTGCAGAAGGATTGTTAAAGAGAATAGACTTTGGAGACTGGGGTGCAGAAGGCCTGTTACGGAGAGGAGAGTTGGGAGAAGGCGTGCAGAATGACTGTTACAGATGGCAGTGTTTGGAGACAGAGTTGGAGAAGGAACTTACAAAGAGCAGATGTTGGAGAGTGAGGTGCAGAAGGACTATTACAGAGAGTAGAGGTTGGAGACTGAGGCACAGAAAGATTGTTACAGAGAGCAGAGTTTTGAGAATGGGGTGCAGAAGGACTGTTGCACACACCAGAGGTTGGAGACTTGGGTGTAGAAGGACTGTTGCAGAAACCAGAAGTTGGAATCTGGGGTGCTGATGGACTGTTTCAGAGAGCGGATGTAGGAGACTGAGATGCAGAAGGACTGTTACAAAGAGCAGATGTTTGCGACTGGCGTGCAGAAGGACTGATACAGAGAATAGAGTTTGGAGACTTGGGTGCAGAAGGCCTGTTACAAAAAGCAGAGGTTGGAGTCTGGGGTGTAGAAGGGCTGTTACAGAGTGCAGAGTTTGGAGACTGGGTTGCAGAAGGATCTTACGTAGAGCAAAGTTTGGAGTCTTAGGTTCAGAAGGACTGTTACATAGAGCAGAGTTTAAAGACTGGGATGCAGAAGGATCGTTGCAGAGAGCAGATGTTTGACACTGGGGTGCAGAAGGACTGTTATACAGAGCAGACGTTAAAGACTGAGGTGAAGAAGGACTGTTACAGAGAGCATATGTGGGAGACAGGTGTACAGGACTGATACAGAGCAGAAGTTGGAGACTCAGGTGCAGAAGGACCATGGCAGAGAGCAGAGGTTCGAGACTGAGGTGAAGAAGTGTTGTTACAGAGAGCAGAGTTTGGAGACTGGGGTCTAGAAAGACTGTAGCAGAGAGCAGAGGTTGGAGACTAAGGTGCAGAGGAACAGTTACACAGAGCACAGGTTGGAGACTGGGGTGCAGAAGGACTGATACAGAAAGCAGAGGTTGGAGACTCGGGTGTAGAAGTACCCTTACACAGAGCAGAGGTTGGAGAATGCAGTACAGAAGGACTGTTATAGAGAGCAGAGTTTCGAGACTGGGGTGGAGAAGGACTGTTGCAGAGTGCAAATGTTGGAGACTGGGGTGCAAAAGGACTTTTTAAGAGAGCAAAGGATGAAGACTCGGATGCAGAAGGACTTTTAAAGAGAGCAGTGGTTGCAGACTGAGTTGCAGAAGGAGTGTTACAGAGTGCAGAATTTTGAGATTGTGGTGCAAAATGACTGATACAGAACGCAGAGGTTGGATACTGGGGTGCATAAGGACCCTTACGGAGAATAGCGGATGGAGACTGCGGTACAGAAGGACTGTTACTGAGAGCAGAGGTTGGAGACTGGGGTGCAAAAGAACTGATGTAGAGACCAGAGGTTGGAGACTGGAATGCTGAAGGATCGTTGGGGCTACCAGAATATGGAGACTGGGGTGTAGAAGGACTGATGCAGAGAGCAGAGTTTGGAGACTGGGGTGTAGAATTACTGTTGCAGAGAGCAGATGTTAGAGACTGGGATGCAGAAGGACTGTTGCATAGAGCAGAGTTTGGAGACTGAGGTACAAAAGGACTGTTAAAGAGAGCAGAGGTTGGAGTATGGGGTGAAGAAGGATTATTGCAGAGAGCAGAGTTTTCAGACTGAGGTACAGAAGAACTGTTTCAGAGAGCAGGTGTTGGAGACTGGGTTTCAGAAGGACTTTTGCAGAGAGAAGAGGTTTGAGACTAGGGTGCAGAAGGATCGTTGTAGAGAGCAGAGGTTGGAGACTGGGGTGCAGAAGGAAGGCTGCAGAAAGCTGAGTTTGGAGACTGTGGTGAAGAAGGACTGTTATAAGAGCAGAGCTTGGAGCATGGGGTGCAGAAGGACTGATAAAGAAAGCAGAGGTTGAAACCTGGGGTGCAGATGGACTGTTGCAGAGACCAAAGTTTTGAGACTGTGTTGGAGAAGGACTGTTGCAGAGAGTAGATGTTGGAGACTTGGGTGCAGAAAGATTGCTGGTGTGAGCAGATTATGGAGACTGGGGTGTAGAAGGACTGTTTCAGAAAACAGAGGTTGGAGTCTGAGGTGCAGCAGGACAATTGCAGAAAGCAGAGTTTGGAGACTGGGTTTCAGAAGGATCCTACAGAGAGCAGAGTTTGGAAACTGAGGAGCAGAAGGACTGTTGCAAAGAGCAGAGGTTGGAGATAGGGGCACAGAAGTACTTTTGCAGAGAACAGAGATTGGAGTCTGAGGTGCAGAAGGACTGTTACAGAGAGCAGAGTTTGGAGACTGGTGTGCAGAATGACTGATACATAACGCAGAGTTTGGAGACTCGGGTTCAGAAGAATTGTTACAGAGAGCAGAGATTTGACACTGCAGTAAAGAAGGACTGTTACAGAGAGCAGAGGTTGAAGACTGGGGTGCAGAGGGATTTCTGCAGAGAGCAGAGGTTGCAGAGTGAGTTGCAGAAGGACTGTTACAGAGAGCAAAGTTTAAAAACTGTGGTGTAGAAGGACTGTTGCAGAGAGCAGAGTTTGGAGACTGGATTGGAGAAGGACTGTTGCAGCCAGCAGATATTGGAGACTGGGGTGCAGAAGGAATGTGACAGAGAGCGGAATTTAGAGACTGGGGTGCATATGGACTATTGCAAAGAGAAGAGGTTGCAGACTGAGGTGCAGAAGGACTGATACAGACAGCAGTGTTTCGAGAATGTGGTGCAGAAAAACCGATACAGAAAGCAGAGTTTGGACAATGTGGTGCAGGAAAACCCTTACAGAAAACAGAGTTTGGAGACTGCGGTACAGAAGGACTGTTACAGAGAGCAGAGGTTTTAGACTGGGGTGCAGAATAACTATTGTAGAGATCAGAGTTTGAAGAATGGGGTGCAGAAGGACCATTGCCAAAAGCAGAGGTTGGAGACTGGGTTTCAGAAGAATCTTACAGAGATCTGAGTTTGGACACTGAGGTGCATAAGGACTGTTGCAGACAGCAGAGGTTGGAGATTGGGGCGCAGTAGGACTGTTGCAGAGAACAGTGTTTGGAATCTGAGGTGCAGAAGGACTATTACAGAGAGCAGAGTTTGGAGACTGGGGTGCAGAATGACTTATACATAACGCAGAGTTTGGAGACTCGGGTGCAGAAGGACCATTACAAAGAGCAGAGGTTGGCGACTGCAGTACAGAAGGACTGTTACAGAGAGCAGAGGTTGAAGACTGTTGTGCAGAAGGACTTTTGCAGAGAGCAGAGGTTGCAGAGTGAGGTGCAGAAGGACTGTTACAGAGAGCAGAGTTTGGAGACTGTGGTTCAGAAGCATTGATACAGAAAGCAGAGTTTGGAGACTGGGGTGCAGAAACACTGATACAGAAAGTAGAGTTTGGAGACTGGGGTGAAGAAGGACCCTTACAGAGAACTAAGGTTGAAGACTGTGGTACAGAATAACTGTTGTTGAGAATAAGGTTGGAGACTGGGGTGCAGAGGGACCATTGCAGAGAGCAGAGGTTGGAGACTGGGGTGCAGAAGAAATGTTACAGAGAGCAGAGTTTTGAAACTAGGGTACAGAAGGATCTTAGAGAGAGCAGAGATTAAAGACTGGGTTGCAGAGAGACTGTTGCAGAGCAGGCGTTAGAGAATGGGGTACAGAAGAATCGTTGCAGAGAGCAGATTATGGAGATGGGGGTATAGAAAGACTGTCCCAAAGAGCAGAGTTTGGAGACTGGTGTGTAGAAGGACTGTTGCAGAAAGCAGTTGTTGGAGATTGGGGTGCAAAATGACTGATACCGAAAGCAGAGATGAGAGACAGGGGTCCAGAAAAACCGTTACAAAGAGCAGAGGTTGGAGACTGCAATACAGAAGGACTGTTACAGAGAGCAGATGGTGAAGACTGTGGTGCAGAAGGACTGTTACAGAGAACAGAGGTTGGAGACTGGTGTGGAGAACTGTTTCAGAGAGTAGATGTTAGAGACTGTGGCGCAGAAGGACTGATGCAGAGAACAGATGTTGGAGACTGGGGTGCAGAAAGAACTTTGAAGAGAGCAGAGGTTGGAGATTGGGGTGCAGAAAGATCTTACAGTGAGAAGAGGTTGGAGTCTGGGATGCAGAAAGACAGATATAGAAAGCAGAGTTTGGAGACTGAGGTGCAGAAGAACCATTACAGAGAGCAGAATTTGGAGACTGCAATACAGGAGGACTGTTACAGAGAGCAGAGTTTGGAGACTGGAGTGGAGAAGAACTGTTTCAGAGTGCAGATGTTGGAGACTGGTGTGAAGAAGAACTCTTGCAGACAGCAGAGGTAGGAGACTAAGATTCAGAAAGACTGTTACAGAGAGCAGAGTTTGGAGACTGGGGTGCAGAAGGACTGATACAGAGAGCAGAGTTTGGAGACTGGGGTTCAGAAGGCCTGTTAAAGAGAGCAGAGGTTGGAGACTGCATACAGAAGGGCTGTTACAGAGAGCAGAGTTAGGAGACTGGGTTGCAGAAGAATATTACGTAGAGCAGAGTTTGGAGACTGCAGTGCAGAAGGATTGTTACAGAGAGCAGATGGTGGCGACTGGGGTGCAGTAGGATTATTGCAGAGAGCAGAGGATGAAGATTGGTGTTTAGAAGGATCCTTCCAGAGAGCAGAGGTCGGAAACTTGGCTGCAGAAGGACAGTTGCAGAAAGTAGATGTTGGAGACTGGGATGCAGAAGGATTGTATCAGAGAGCAGAGGTTGGAGACTGGGGTGCAGAAGGACTGTTGCAGAGAGCAGAGGTTGGAAACTGGGTTGTAGAAATTTATTTCCAAGAGCAGAGTTTGGAAACTGAGGTGCAGTAAAACTGTTAAAGAGAGCAGATTTTAAAGAGTGGGGTGCAGTAGGACTGTTTAAGAGAGCACAGAAGAGGTTGGAGACTGGGGTATAGAAGGACTGTTGAAGAGAGCACATGTTGGAGATTGGAGTGAAAAAAGACTGTTGCAGAGAGCAGAGGTTGGAGACTGAGGTGTAGAAGGACTGTTACAGAGTGCAGATGTTTAAGACTGGGATGACGTAGGAACGTTGCAGACAGCAGAAGTTGGAGACTGAGGTGCAGAAAGATTGTTGCAGAGAGCAGAGGTTAGAGACTGGGTTGCAAAAGCATCGTTACAGAAAGCAGAGGTTTTTAGATTGGGGTACAGAAGGACGTTTACAGAGAGAACAGGTAGGAGACTGAGGTGCAGAAGGAATGTTGCAGAGAGCAGAGAGTGGAGACTGGGATGCAGGAGGACTTTTACAGAAAGCAAAGGTTGGAGATTGAGGTGCAGAAAGACTGTTAAAGAGAGCAGATATTGGAGACTGGGAGAGAAAGCAGATGTTGGAGACTGGGGTGCAGAATGACAGATAAAAAGAGCAGAGGTTGGATACCCGGTACAGAAAGACTGCTATAGAGAGCAGAGGTTGGACACTAAGATGCAGAACGAGTGTTGCAGAGAACAGAGGTTTGAGATTGGGGTGCAGAAGGACTGTTGCAGAGAGCAGAGTTTGGAGACTGGGGTGCACAAGCATCATTGCAGAGAGTAGCTGTTGGAGACTGGGGTGAAGAATTTCTCTTACAGAGAGCAGTGGTTTGGGACTGTGGTGCAGAAGGCCTGTTACAGAGAGCAGAGATAGGAAACTGGGGTGCAGAATGTGTTTCAGTGAGCAGAGTTTGTGGACTAAGTTTAAAAGGGTCTTTCAGAAAGTAGAGGTTGGAGGCTGATGTACAGAAGGACTGTTACAAACAGTAGAGTTTGAAGACTGGGTGCAGAAGGATTGTTCCAGAGAGCAGAGATTTCAGACTGAGGTACAGAAGAACTGTTGCAGAGAGAAGATGTTGGAGACTGGGGTTCAAAAGGACTGTTGCAGAGAGCAGAGTTTTGAGACTGGGGTGCCAAAGGATCTTTGCAGTGAGAAGAGGTTGAAGTCTGGAATGCAGAAGGACTGTGGCAGAGAGCAGACGTTGGAGACTGGGGTGCAGAAGTATTACTGCAGAGAGCAGAGGTTGGAGACTGGGGTGCAGAAGGACTGTTGCAGAGAGCAGAGCTTGGAGACTGAGGTACAGAAAGACTGTTACAGAAAGCAGATTTTGGAGACTGTGGTGCAGGACTGATACAGAAAACAGATGTTGGAGACTGGGGTGCAGAATGATTGTTGCAGACAGAAAAGTTTGGAGACTGGGTTGCAGAAAGACTGTTGCATAAAGCAGAGGTTGGAGACTTAGGTGCAGAAGGACTGTTACAGAGAGCAGAGGTTTGAGACTGTGATGCAGAAAGCCTGATACAGTAAGCAGTGTTCGGAGACTGGGGTGCAGAAAGACCATTACAGAGAGATAAGGTTGGAGACTGTGGTACAGAAGGACTGTTACGGAGAGCAGAGGTTGGAGACTGGGGTGCAGAAGGACTGTTGCAGAGAACAGAAGTTGGAGACTGGGGTGCAGAAGGATCATGGCAGAGAGCAGAGTATTCAGACTGAGGTGCAGAAGGACTAATATACAGAGCAGATGTTGAAGACTGGGGAGCATAATGACTGTTGCAGAGAGCAGAGGTTGGAGACTTCTGTGCAGATGGACTGTTCCAGAGAGTAGATGTTGGAGACTGGGTGCAGAAAGCCTGTTAAAAAGAGCAGAGTTTGGAGAAGTGCTGCAGAAGGACTATTACAGAGAGCAGAGATTGGAGATTGGTTTGCAAAAGGATCTTACAGAGAGTAGAGTTTGGAGACTGAGTTGCAGAAGGACTGTAACCGAGTGTTGAGTTTGAAGATTGAGGTGCAGAAGGACAATTGCAGATATCATAGGTTGAAGACTGAGGTACAGAAGGACTTTTAAAGAGAGCAGCGGTTGGAGACTGAGGTGCAGAAGGACTGATACAGAAAGCAGAGTTTTGAGACTGGGGTGCTGAAGGACCATTATAGAGAGCAGAGGTTGGAGACTGCGGTGCAGAAGAACTGTTACAGAGAGAAGAGTTTGGAAACTGGAGTGCAGAAGGACTGTTGCAGAGAACAGAGGTTGGCGACTGAGGTGCCGAAGGACCTTTGAAGATAGCAGAGGTTGGAGACTAGGGTGAAGAAAAATCGTACAGAGAGCAGAGGCTGGAGACTGGGGTGCAGAAGGATTGTTGCAGAGAGAATAAGATAGAGACTGAGGTGCAGAAGTACTGTTACAGAGAGCAGATGTTGGAGACTGTGGTGCAGGACAGATATAGAAAGCAGAGGATGGAGACTGGGGTGCAGAAGCACCGTTACAAAGAGCAGAGATTAGAGACTGGGGTACAAAAGTACTTTTACAGAGAGCAGAGATTTGATACTGGGAAGTGGAAGGACTGTTGTAAAACAGAGGTTTAAGACAGGTTTGCAGAAGGACCACTGCAGAGAGCAGAGGTTGGAGACTGAGATACAGAAGGATTGTAACAGAGAGTAGAGTTTGAAGACTGGCGTACAGAAGCATATTACAGCGAGAAGAGGTTGGAGACTGTGATGAAGAAGGACTGCTGCAGAGAGGAGAATTTGGAGACTGGGGTGCAGAAGGATTGTTACAGAGAGCAGAGGTTGGATACTGGGGTGCAGAGGTTCTTTTGCATAGATCAGAAGTTGGAGATTTGGGTGCAGAAGGAACTGTTGCAGAGAGCAGAGGTTGGAGCCTGAGGGGCAGAAGGACTGTTTATAGAGAGCAGAGGATTGAGACAGGGGTGCAGAAGGAATGATATAGAAAGCAGAGGTTGAAGACTGGGGTACAGGAGGACTATAACAGAGAGCAGAGGTTGGAGTCTCCAGTACAGAAGGACTGTTACAGAGAGCAGATGTTGGAAACTGGGGTGTAGAAAAAATGTTGCAGAGAGTAGATGATGGAGACTGGGTTCCAGAAGGACTGTAGCAGAGAGCAGACGTTGGAGACTAAGGTGCAGAAAAACAGTTACACAGAGCAGAGTTTGGAGATTGGGGTGGAGAAGGACTGATACAGAAAGCAGAGGTTGGAGATTTGGGTTCAGAAGTACCCTTACAGAGAGCAGAGTTTGGAGACTTGGGTGGAGAATGACTGTTGCAGATAGCAGATGTTGGAGACTGGGGTGCAGAAGGACTGTTGCAGAGAGCAGAGGATGGAGACTGGGGTGCAGAAGGACTGTTACAGAGAGCATAGTTTGGAGACTGTGGTGCAAAACAACTGATACAGAAAGCACAGGTTGGATACTGGGGTGCATAAGAATCCTTACAGAGAACAGAGGTTGGAGACTGCGGTACAGAAGGAATGGTACAGAGAGCAAATGTTGGAGAACGGCATGCAGAAGAACTGATGTAGAGAACAGAGGTTGGAGACTGGGGTCCAGAAGGATCATTGGGTCGAGCACAGTATGGAGACTGGGGTATAGAAGGACTGTTGCAGAGAGCAAAGGTAGTAGACTGGGGTGTAGAAGGACTGTTTCAGAGAGAAGACGTTGGAGCCCGGGGTGCAGAAAAATCTTTTGGGCGAGTAGAGTATGAAGACTTGGGTGTAGAAGGACTGTTGCAGAGAGCAGAGGTTTGAGACTGGGGTGTCTAAAGACTGTTTCACAGAGCAGATGTTGGAGACTTGGGTGCAGAAAGACTGTTGCATAGAGCAGAGATTGGAGACTGAGGTACAGAAGAGCTGTTACCGAGACTGGAGGTTGGAAACTGCGGTGAAGTTGGACTATTCCAGAGAGCAGAGTTTTCAGACTGAGGTACAGAAGAACTGTTGCAGAGAGCAGATGCTGGAGACTGGGGTTCACAAGGACTGTAGCAGCGAGCAGAGTTTTGAGACTGGGGTGCCAAAGGATCTTTGCAGAGAGCAGAGGTTCGAAACTGGTGTGCAGAAGGATCATTACAGAGAGCAGAGTTTGGAGCCTGGGGTGCAGAAGCAATGTTGCAGAGAGCATAGGTTGGAGAATTGGGTGCAGAAGGAGTGTTGCAGAAAGCAGAGGTTGAAGACTGAGATGCAGAAGGACTGATAGAGAAAGCAGATGTTGGAGACTGCGGTGCAGAAGGACCGTTACAGAGAGCAGAGGTTAAAGATTGGGGTGTAGAAGGATTGTTAGAGACTGGGTTTCAGAAGGATCTTACAGAGAAAAGCGTTTGGAGACTTAGGTGCAGAAGGACTTTTACAGAGAGCGGAAGTTCAAGACTGAGGTGCAGAAGGATCGTTACAAAGAGCAGAGGTTGGAGACTGGGGTGCAGACGGACTTTTACATAGAGCACAGGTTTGATACTGGGAAGCAGAAGAAATGTTGCAGAGAGCAGATGTTGGAGAATGGGGTGCAGAAAGACTGCTGCTGAAAGCAGAGTTCGGAGACTAGGGACAAAAGGACTGTTACAGAGAACAGAGGTTGGAGACTCGGGTGCAGAAAAATCGTTGCAGACAACAGAGTTTTCAGACTGAGGTACAGAAGAACTGTTGCAGAGAGCAAATGTTGTAAACTGGGTTGCACACGGACTGTTGCAGCGAGCAGAGGTTGGAGACTGGGGTAAAGATGGACTGATACAGATAGCAGAGGTTGGAGACTGGAATGCAAAACGCCTGTGATAGAGAGCAGAATTTCGAGACTGGGGTGATGAAGGACTGTTACAGAGAGCAGAGTTTGAAGACTGGGTTGCAGAAAAATCTTACAGAGAGCAGAGAATGGAGACTTAGGTGCAGATGCACTTTTACAACGAGTAGAAGTTGGAGACTGAGGTGCAGAAGGACCATTGCAGAGAGCAGAGTTTGGAGACTGAGGTGCAGAAGTATTGTTACAGAGAGCAGAGGTTGGAGACTGGGGTGCAGAAGGACTGTTGCAGAGAGCAGAGGTTTTAGACTGGGATGTATAAGGACTTTGGCAGAGAGCAGAGGTTGGAGATTTGGGTCCAGAAGGACTGTAGCAGAGAGCAGAGGTTGGAGACTAAGGTGAAGAAGGACAGTTACTCAAAGCAGAGGTAGGAGACTGGGATGCAGAAGAACTGACACAGGAAGCAGAGGTTGGAGAATCGGGTGCAGAAGTACCCTTACGAAGAGGAGAGGTTGGAGAATGATGTAGAGAAAGACTGTTACAGAGAGCAAAGTTTGGAGACTGGGGTGGAGAATAACTCTTGCAGAGAGAAGATGTTGGTGACTGGGGTGAAAAAGGACTGTTGCAGAGAGCAGAGGATGGAGACTGGGGTGCAGAAGCATTGTTGCAGAGAGCAGAGATTGCAGACTGAGTTGCAGAAGGACTCTTCCAGAGGGCATAGTTTGGAGACTGTTGTTCAAAACGACTGATACAGAAAAAAAAGGTTGGATACTGGGGTGCATAAGGACCCTTACAGAGAACAGAGGTTGGAGACTGTGGTACAGAAGGATTGTTATAGAGAGCAGAGGTTGGAGTCTTGGGTAAATCAGAACAGAGTTTGGAGACTGGGCTGCAGAAGGATTATTGGGGCCATCAGATTATGGAGACTGGGGTGTAAAAAAACTGTTGCAGAGAGCAGTGATTGGAGACTGAGGTACAGAAGGACTGTTAAAGAGAGCAGAGGTTGGAGACTGGGGTGCAGATGGATTATTGCAGAGAGCAGAGTTTTCAGACTGAGGTACAGTAAAACTGTTGCAGGAAGCAGATGTTGAAGACTGGGGTTAACAAAAATCGTTGCAGCTAGCAGAGTTTTCAGACTGGGGTGCAGAAGGATCGTTGCAGAGAGCAGAGGTTTGAGATTGAGGTACAGAAGGATCGTTGCAGATAGCAGAGGTTCGAGACTGGGGTGCAGAACGACTTTTACAGAGAGCACAGGTTGAAGACTGGGGTGCAGAAGGAATGTTGCGAAGAGCAGATGTTGGAGATTTGTTTGCAGAAGGACTGTTGCAGAAGGCAGAGTTTGGAGATTGAGGTGCAGAAGGACTTTTGCAGAGAGAAGAGGTTAAAGACTGGGTTGCAGACCGACTTTTACAGAGAGCAATTATTTGGTACTGGGGTGCACATGGAATGTTGCAGAGAGTATAGTTTGGAGACTGGGGTGCAGAAGGATTATTGCAGAGAGCAGAGTTTTCAAACTGAGGTACAGAAGAAATTTTTCAGAGAGCAGATGTTGTAGACTTGGTTGCACAAGGACTGTTGCAGCGAACAGAGTTTGGGAACTGGGGTGCAGAAGGATAGTTGTAGAGAGCAGATGTTGGAGACTGGCGTGCAGATGGACTGATAAAGAGAGCAAAGTTTAGAGACTGGGGTGCAGAAGGCCTGTTACAGAGAGCAGAGTTTAAAGAATGGGGTGATTAAGGACTGTTACAGAGAGAAGAGTTTGGAGATTGGGTTGCAGAAGGATCTTACAGAGAGCAGAGATTGGAGACTGAGGTAAAGAAGCACTGTTACAGAGAGTAGAAGTTGGAGACTGAGGTGCAGAAGGATCCTTGCAGAGAGCAGAGATTGGAGACTGAGGTGCAGAAGGACTTTTGCAGAGAACAGAGGTTTTAGACTGCGATGTAGAAGGACTGTTGCAGAGAGCAGAGTTTGGAGACTGAGGTGCCGAATGACTGTTATAGAGAGCAGAGGTTGGAGACTGGCATGCAGAAGCACTGATACAGAAAGCAGATATTGGAGTCTGGGGTACAGAAAGACCGTTACTGAGAGCAGAGTTTGGATTCTGCAGTACAGGAGAACTGTTACAGAGAGCAGAGGTTGGAAATGGGGGTGCAGAAGGACTGTAAAAGAGAGCAGATGTTGGTAACTAGGGTGTCTAAGAACTGTTGCAGAGAGCAGAGGTTGGAGACAGCGGTGCAGAAGGATCTTATAGAGAGCAGAATTGGTAGACTGAGGTGCAGAAGGACTGTTCTGGAGATCAGAGGTTGGATACTGGGGTGCAGTAAGATCATTGCAGAGAGCAGAGTTTAAATACTGGGGTGCAGAAAGATCGTTGCAGAGAGCAGAGTTCGGAGACTGGGGTGCAAAAGGCCTGCTACACAGAGCAGATTTGTAGACTGGCGTACAGAAGGCCTGTTACAGAGAGGAGAGGTTGGAGAGTGGGGTGCAGAAGAACTCTTACAGAGAGCAGAGTTTTAACTGGGTTACTGAAGGATCTTACAGAGAGCAGAATTTGGAGACTAAGGTGCAGGTGGACTGTTACAGAGAACAGTGGTTGAAAACTGGGGTGCAGAAGGATCATGGAGAGCAGAGTTTTCAGACTGAGGTGCAGAAGTACTGTTACAGAGAGCCGAGGTTTGAGATTGAGGTGTAGAAGGACTGATACGGAGAGAAGAGTTTGGAGACTGAGGTGCAGAAGGACTGTTACAGAAAGCAGATTTTGGAAATTGGAGAGCAGATGGACCATTACAGAGAGCAGAGGTTGGACACTAATGTATAGAAGGACTGATACAGAGAGCAGAGTTGGGAGACTTTGGTGCAGAAGGACTGTTAAAGAAAGCACAGGTTGGAGACTGAGTTGTAGAAGAATAGACAGAGAGAGCAGAGGTTGGAGACTGGGGTTCAGAAGGACTGATACAGAAAGCAGAGGTTCGAGACTTGGGTGCAGAAAAACCATTACAGAGAGCAGAGTTTGGTTACTGCGATAGAGAAGGATTGTTACAGAGAGCAGATACTGGAGACTGGGGAGCAGAAAGTCTGTTGCAGAGAACAGAGTTTGGAGACAGGGGTGCCGAAGGATCCTTGCAGAAAGCAGAGGTTGGCGACTGGGGTCTAGATGGAATGTTAGAGAGCAGAGTTAGGAAACTGGAGTGCAGAAAGTTCTTACAGAGAGCACAGGTTGGAGACTGTGGTGCAGAAGGACTGTTGCAGAGAGCAGACGTTGGAGACTGGAGTCCAGAAAGATCATTGCAGAGAGCAGAGTTTGCAGACTAGGGTGCAGAAGGATATTGCAGAGAGCAGAGTTTGGAGACTGAGGTGCAAAAAGACTGTTACAGAGAGCAGATGATGGAGACTGGGGTGCAGAAGAACTCTTGCAGAGAGAAGAGGTTGGAGACTGAGGTGTAGAAGAACTGTTACAGAGAGCAGAGGTAAGAGACTCGAGTTGAGATGGATCTTACAGAGAGCAGAGGTTAGAGACTGAGGTGCAAAAGGATTGTAACAGACACCTGAGGTAGGAGACTGGGGTGCAGGAGATTCGTTGCAGACAGCAGAGTTTTCAGACTGTAATGCATAAGGACTGTTGCAGAGACCAGATGTTGGAGAGTGGGGCGTAGAAGGACTGTTGCAGAGAGCATAGTTTGGAGACTGAGGTGCAGAAGGACTGTTACAGGAAGCAGAGGTTGGAAATTGAGGTGCAGAAGTACCGTTAAAGAGAGCAGAGTTTGGAGACTGCGGTTTAGGACTGTTACCGAGAGCAGAGGTTGGCGACTGGGATGCAGAAGGACTCTTACAGAGAGCACAAGTTGGGGACTGAGGTGCAGAAAAATGGATACAGAGAACAGAGGTTGGATACTGGGGTTCAGACAGGCTGATACAGAAAGCAGAGTTTGGAGACTGGGTGGAAGAAGTTTTGTTAAAAAGAGCAGAGGTTGGAGCCTGTTGTGCAGAAGGACTGTTAAAGAGTGCCGAAACTGAGAGCACTGGTTGGACACTGCGGTACAGAAGGACTGTTACGGAGAGCTGATCTCAGAGACTGGGGAGAATAAAGACTGTTGCAGAGAGAAGAGGTTGAAGAATGAGGTGTAGAAGGACTGTTACAGAGAGATGAGTATGGAGACTGGGGTGCAGAAGGACTCTAACAGAGAGCACAGTTTGGAGACTAGGGTTCAGAAGGACTGTTACAGAGAGCAGAGGTTGGAGACTGGGGTTCAGATGGGTCTTACAGAGAGCAGATTTTAGAGACGGGGTTGCAAAAGGACTGTTCCAGAGAGCAGAAGTTGGAGACTGAGGAAGAGAAGAATCATTGCAGAGAGAAGAGGTTAGAGACTGGGGTGCAGAAGGCCTATTACACAGAGCAGAGTTTGGAGACTGGGTGGAAGAAGTTTTGTTAAAAAGAGCAGAGGTTGGAGCCTGTTGTGCAGAAGGACTGTTAAAGAGTGCCGAGTTTAAAGACTGGGTTGCAGAAGAATCAAAAAGAGGGCAGAGTTGGGAGACTGAGGTGCAAAAGGACTGTTACAGAGAGCAGAGGTAGGAGACTGGGGTGCAGAAGGATCGTTGCAGAGAGCAGAGTTTTCAGACTGAGGTGTAGAATGACTGTGGCAGAGAGCAGATGTTGGAGACTGGAGTGCAGAAGGACTTTTGCAGAGAGCACATGTTGGTAACAAGGGTCCAGAAGAACTGTTGTAGACAGCAGAGGTTGGAGACTGGGGTGCAGAAGGACTGTTGCAGAGATCAGAGGTTGGAGACTGAGGTGCGGCAGTCCTGTTACAGAGAGCAGAGTTTGGAGACTTGGGTGCAGAAGGACAGTTTAGAAGAGAAGAGGTTAAATAGAGGGGTGCAGAAGGATCTTACAGAGAGCAGAAGTTGGAGACTGAGTTGCAGAAGGACTCTGCAGAGATCAGAGGTTGGAGAATGAGATGCAGAAGGACTCTTACAGAGAGCAGAGTTTGGTAACTGGGGTAAAGAAGGACTGATACAGAAAGCAGAGATTGGAGTCTGGGGTGCAGAAAGACCGTTACAGAGAGAAGAGGTTGGATACTGCAGTACAGGAGGACTGTTACAGAGAGCAGAGGTTGAAGACTGGGGTGCAGAAGTACTGTAGCAGAGAGTAGATGTTGGTAACTAGGGTGCAGAAGGCGTGGTGCAGAGAGCAGAGTTTGAAGACTGGGGTGCAGAATAACTCTTGCGGAGAGCAGAGGTTGAAGACTGGGGTGCAGAAAGACTTTTGCAGAGAGCAGAGTTTTGAGACTGAGGTACAGTAGGACTGTTATAGAGAGCAGAGGTTGGAGACTGGGGTGCAGAAGGACTTTTGCAGAGAGCAGAGTTTGGAGACTGGGGTGCAAAAGGATCATTGCAGAGAGCAGAAGTTGGAGACTGGTGTGCAGAAGGATTGTTACAGAGAGCAGAGGTTTGAGACTGGTGTGCAGAAAGACTGTTGCAGAGAGCAGACGTTGAAGACTGTTGTGCAGAAGGATCTTTGCAGACAGCAGTGGTTTGAGACCGGGGTGCAGAAGGACTGTAACAGAGAGTAGAGTTTTGAGACTGAGGTTCAGAAGAATCGATGCAGAGAACTGAGTTTGGAGACTGAGGTGCAAAAGGACTGTTACAGAGAGCAGAGGTTGGAGACTGAGGGGCAAGAGGACTGTTACAGAGAGTAGAGGTGGGACCTTTGGGTGCAAAGGCCTGTTACAGAGAGCAGAGGTTGAAGACTAGGGTGCAGAAGGATCGTTGTAGAGAGCAAAATTTTTCGACTGTGGTGCAGAAGGATTGTTATAAAGAACAGAGTTTGGAGACTGGGGTGCAGAAGGCCTGTAACGGAGAGCAGAGTTTGGACAAGGGGTTCAGAAGTACATTTACAGAGAGTAGTTTTTGAAGACTGAGGTGCAGAAGGATCATTGCTGAGAGCAGAGGTTGGAGACTGAGGTGCTGAAGGATTGTTAAGGAGAGCAGAGGTTGGAGACTGGGTTGCAGAGGGTGTGTTGAAGAGAGCAAAGGCTGGACACTGGGATGTATAAAGACTGTAGCGGAGAGCACAGGTTCACGTTGGGATGCCGAAGGACTGTTGCAGAGAGCAGAGGTTGGAGACTGGGTTACAGATGGACTGTTACAGAGGCAGAGGTTGAAGATTTGGTGCAGAAGGTCTGTTGCAGAGAAAAGGTGTTGAAGATTGGGGTGCAGAAGAACTGTTGCAGAGAGCAGAGTTTGTAGACTGAGGTGAAAAAAGACTCTTACAGAGAGCAGGTGTTGAAAATTGTGGTGCAGATGGAATGATACAGTAAGGAGAGTTTGGAGACTGGGGTGCAGAAGGATTGTTGCAGAGAGCAGAGTTTGTAGACTGAACTACACAAGCACTGTTACAGAGAGCAAGGGTTGGAGAATGGGGTGCAAAAGGCCTGTTACAGAGAGCAGAGGTTGGAGACTGGGGTGCAGAAGCACTGTTACAGAGAGCAGAATTTTGAGAATGGGGTGCAGAAGGATCCTTGCCGAGAACAGAGATTTCAGACTGAGGTGCAGAAGGACTGTTGCACAGAGCAGTGTTTGGAGACTGAGGTGCAGAATGACTGTTACAGAGAACATAGATTGGAGACTAGGGTTCAGAATGACCGTTACATAGAGCAGATTTTTGAGAGTGCACTACAAGAGGACTGTTAAAAAGAGAAGAGGTTGGAGACTGGGGTGGAGAAGGACTGTTGCAGAGAGCCGAGGAAGCAGACTGGGGTGCAGAAGGATTTTTGTGAAGAGCAGAGTATTGAGACTGTTCTGCAGAAGGACTGTTACAGAGAACATACTTTGGAGAAGGGGTGCAGAAGGACTGTTGCAGGAAGCAGGGGTTTGAGACTTTGTTGCAGAAGAACTGTTGCAGACAGCAGAGTTTGGAGACTGAGGTGCAGAAAAACTGTTACAGAGAGCAGAGGTTGGAGACTGGGGTGCTGATGGACTTACAGAAAGCAAAGGTTAGAAACTGGGGTGCAGAAGGACAGGTATGGAGAGCAGATTTTGGAGACTACACTACAGGAGGACTGTTGGGAGAGTGGGGTGAGAAGGACTGTTCAGAGAGCAGAAGCTTGGAGACTGGGGTGCAGAAG